>NC_042494.1:75959648-76003973 GCF_005508785.2 Acyrthosiphon pisum | reverse complement strand
CGAATGTACTCACTTATGACTTACGTGGGTGGTGGGGAGAAGAGAACTCAGAAAAAAGAAAAACGTTTAGATTTCTTCTCAAAAAAAGACAATGAATCATAGTAGTGATATCTACATTGCGGGCAAGTCTAGTTTATGCCTCATTCAGAAACTGGCCAAGTGTTAAACAATAAAAATAAAAGAGGAGTGTTGCTCTTTAATAAAGGATTACAGAGAGGTTATGAATTAAAAAATAGCAGACTTGGCCACAAATGTAGATTTCACTACTTTGATATGCTGACTTTTTTGGTGGGGAGTTTGGAACTTGGCATTTTTTCATGGTTATGTTTTTGTTGGGGATATACAATACTTTTATAGTCTCAACTCTCAAGGCGACCGACTACACATAATGATATCGCATGCGCGTGTGAATATAGTATAATAATATTATTATTTTTATATTCTACGTTGCGACCGTGTACAACAAACAATAATAATAATAATAATATTATTATCTTCGTTTCCGTATTATATAGATCAGTGATGACGAGCGATGAGAACGCGCTAAACGAATAAAAAAAAAAAAAAAAAAATATGAGCTGAAATGGGTAAGGTAAACTAGTTATTAACTCCTGGACTATAGTACGATTTTTGTACACAACAATATATTGTTATACCTAAAATACCTAATACCTACCTACCTAATATCAATACATATTTTCTATTATAAATTATATTAAATAAAAGATACTTAAAAATAATTGATTGTAAATAAATAAATAAATAAATGATAATACTTATATATTATAATATCATCGTTTCGTCTGTCGGTCATCCGCAAAACCACGGTGTAATAAGTCCCGAGGTGAACTTACTGACGATGATGTATACACGGCGCAGACGGACATTGTGTTTCCAGTGACTTTTTTTGTTCCGTTTTTTACTTCCGGATTTTCGAGCAAATGCTGCCATTTCGTTTTCGATTTTCAACTTGTTCGTTACTCGTTAGACCTTCGCGTGATAAACATTCGTCGCGTAACCGGAATAAATTTTACCGCGACCGAACCCTAATAAAACGATTCACATTCAAATGTTTTATGCAAAAAGGACGACCTACTCTCTCTCTCTATATATATATACATATTGTAATTTACTGGCCACTAGAGTTTGTGAAGTACACCTTTACGGATCTTATTTTTCAACATTATTATAATGTTATTATGTACAAACAATAATATTATTGAGCGTTTATATAATAATACGTACGAATCGTACACGACCAAGATAAATATCACTTCGAGCAAACCGTATACAGCTGTTTACTCGGCTTCGTGTTAATAATAATTATTACATTTTTATTTTATTACATAACATTTGACTTATGATTTCGTATTTTGCATAATTGTTATCAAAATATACTCAGAAACTCGTATTTAAATAATATTTACATTTTAAAAGGTTTTTTTAAAAACGTGGTAAAATTAATTTTTTTTACGATTACTTGGTGCACTCATCGTAAAATATAATTTATAGAATAATACGGAAAAAATAAATGTACGAACATAAACATTTCCTAGTTCGTATTATTACTGTCGTTTTGGCCACGAGATCGATAGTATTGCGTGTAACGTAATCTTTTATTTTGAATCGTTTGGAATTAAAAATACATACAATTATGATAATATTATGAAGTTTTATAATTTTATTGTTGTACAAATATATATAATAATATATTCTAAACAGTGAAAGTCGTTTAACAGTTAAATAAATTGCAAAAATCGCACCGTTAAAATGAATGCAATTATTAAAAGTGAGTTTTCGAAAAACGGTTTATGTTAGAATAGGTATACATTATAAAATAACGTAAAATAAAAGTGAAAAGAAAAGCTGTATTATATAGCCTATAATAATTCATAATTGTTATAGTGTATGCGAGTAAGACTTATATCAGAAAAACCAAAACATGATTAGGTTTTTACGCTGCAAAAAAAAAAACAAATAAAATGAACATAAAACAAGTAACAATACTTACATGAATACAAACGCGGAGTGTACTATATTACAACATTGTATTTTGTCATGAAATAGCAGTCACTGACACTAAATAATAATAACATGAATATGAATATTGTACGTTTTTCTATAGCCATTACATTATAATATTATTACAACTGCACTTTGTGCCTGACCACAAAATATTATATAGCTTACTATTATAGTTCCTTTGTACGAAGGAAAAAATATGGCCTAACATATTATTTTATTCAATTTTATTCAATTTTTTTTTGTTGTTGTTTTGAATTTACAGGTAGAGACAATTGGCGATGCCTACTGTGTGGCTTCGGGCCTGCACAAGTTCAGTTCGATACACGCTCAGCAAATCGCATGGATGGCTCTGAAGATGATCGAAACGTGTAAAACTCATCACACACATGACGGGAAACCGATCAGAGTAAATCTATGTTGAATATACATTATATTATTATTATTATTATTATTATCTCGTGACTTAAAATTGATGACTTCGCGTCGCACATTCACCTGAGAACGTCATTATGATTACACATCGCATATTATACCTAACGATGACATAATAACTCTTCAGGGTTGCAAAGTGTTTGAAACATTTAGATTTAAACGTCGTGATTTTTTTTTTTAATGTTTTGGACCCTAATGTTTAAAACAGTTATTATATTGTCGATAGTATTTCTTTTATTATTATCTTAATCATTATTACCCAGGTGTAAAAATTACTGCAATAATGGTCAACACATTTTATCTCATACCACTTAATGCATTTGTTGACTGCGGTCATTGTGCTGCATATTGTGTTACATTATTAATTAGTATTTATTTCTGACTTAAAAGACCTATTGCGCAGATGAAACAATAAAAAAAGCATTAAAATTATAAAACATTAAAATCGAATAAACATTGATATTATTTAAATACATTAAAGTAAATTAAAAATGGACATTTTTTTTAAACTAGAGATCGTTTCTACCGTTGCCAGTGCCGTGAACTTATGGAGTAAAAGAGCATTCATAGACTTGGCATCGAATTCGAAATTAATTTGGGTGTGAAAGTAGAGCAGTGGTGACGTGTTTCCGTGCCACGATTTAACAATAATAATGTAACAATCCATCCGTATCGGTTCCCAAATTGTTTAAAAGCACATGGTTTAGATACGACTGAATTAGCTCTTGACTGATTTGTTTTGACGCAACTATATCAATCTGTTAGATACTTATATTTTAATCACGAAATGGCATAATATTGTATAGGTTATATTATTATAATATCACTTAACGCCGAGCTTAAAATGCGCAGTATGTATTATTATTTGTTTCGTCAAGCTGTGCCCTGACTTATTAAATTTCACACTATTTTCTTAATGAATAATATTCCATGATTTCCCAAAATCATACTTTTGATATTAAAACAAAACTAATGTATTTCACTGATAATAATATTATAAAACCGCGGCGTTTTGGGTAGGCAATTTAGCTACACCACAGTCATGGTGGGTTTGACGTATTTTTCCGGCGTATTGAAAAAATAATAGCCGTGGCGGGTACCAACAATAACAATAATTATATTTATTCAGACACATGTACGATATTGCGTGGCGAGCATAAAAGCCGAAAACTGCATCACACTGCACTTTCTGTGCAGTGTGCATTATTTTTGTTTCGTCGAACTGAGCGGCGGCGGAAACCCTGTGGCCGGAACCTGCTCGTGCCAGCGATGCGTCTCGCCCTCTCGAGTTAAGACCATATTATACTATATATATATTACACATAGGCTCGGTAACGATTTAATATTTTATACGTCGCGTGGAGGTATATTTACCGTGCGCAGCTCGCGTTGCGGTCGTCTCTCGAGTCCCTTGGGAACGCCATATAATACGGGTATCGGGCGCATAATATTATTATTATTATACTTACAGGAATATTGTTCACGCTGTACATAATATATATATATATATATACATTTGATATCTCAAAATATTATAATAACATACCTAAAATATTATATACGGTCCTCGAACGAAGACGCGCCGCGACCAGATTTTAATAACAAAATTATATACAAAGTATAATATCATATTAATAATAATATTGTATACGTTTCGTTTTTGAACGACGGATCTAATCGTTATAATAATAATAATATCTCGCCATGCATTATTATAGGTCGGTCCGTACTACAACACGTCGTCGTATGTATAATATATTATATACCTATATATATAGATATGCACTTCACGTCATGTCCGTTATTATATTATATCGAATATTAATTATTTAACTACACGCGCGTTCGGTCAGTCTCGTTATTTTTATCGACAGTTTTTTAATGCAAAAAACAATGAGCGATGGCGCCCGATCATCCGACGAGATTACTGCAATGCCGCAGCGTATATTAATATATTATGTTATCGTGTCACACACGTCACGTATGGAGTGGGTGACCACTATTATTTTATCACAGTCGTTTTCTGAATACGTTTTATATTAATTGTGATTTTAAACATAGGTACCTAGGTATATTTAATGTATTTTTTTTACATAATTTCATAATGCCTAACCTACCTATATATTATTATAGTTGTTACAACACGAAATTAAAAAAAATATATATATATATAATTTTTTTTTTAATTTTAAATAACGATACATTCATATTTTATAATAATTACATGTATACTATGTTTTACTCTGAAAACTTATACCAATGTATAAAAGTCGAATTTCGAACACGTATACGTTATTATAATTTTGCCAAATACTAATTAGTCACAATATAATGTTTTATAACGTTTAGGCGAGGGAAGTATAATATAGTGTATGGACAAAAACTTTGCCGAGTACCGAGTAGTTACCTCTATAATTATGCGACTCCACTCCGATCATCTTAAATGTAAATGCTTCTTAAATAACTACCCAATTAATAGTATTAAATAACTACTAATCAATTACTGGTTGGAATATTAATAATAGTTAGGTATAATATTATGTTATTATGTGACTACAATTCAGGTCGCCTTAAAAAAATACAAAATATTATCAAAAACCCATTAGTTTACCGAGAAAATAATCGACTGCATAACAATATATAGCGATAAATTAATAATCAGCCTGTACACATTATAGTTTATTTGCGATATTTTACAAGTACACGCGTATATCGACGAGAAGGCATATATCATACCGATAAAATATATATTTATATATATAAATCGTAATAATAAAACGTATATAATATTTTGATACATGGCCGCGGTATACCTACGCGAGTTTCTTGCTTGCCCTATACAACACCGCGATCGACCGCGTCGGGTCAAAACCATTCGTTTTGTATGTACGACACGTGTGCCCCTCAGGGTCGAACGTAATATTTTGTACCTATGCTCTGAGATTTCATTCTCTTGTTTCCACGTTCAGAGGGTGCACCGAAATCTGTGAAACACTTTGCCGCATATGTAATATTATTCGAGCGCGTCGGAAAACGTTTGCGAAAAAAAAAAACCTAAGCGTACCCGCCGCGGCTACTGTGCGTAAAAGACGAAACGTAATTATCATGAAAACCTCGTCAGTGTATCCGGTCGAGAAAGTCGTGATATTTTTTTTTTTTTTCGCATTCGAATCTAATCCCTCTCCTCCCCCCCCCCACCCCCGACGCCGTTACACAAGATTTATGTAATCGTTAAGTGAACGGTACAGTCCGCGAGATATTGTGATGGACCGTGGCGGTGGCCGTATTCGATGATTAAAAAATAAAAAGTCACCGAGACACGTATTGCAAGCAAAAACTAAAAGCGTTTTAAGGGGATTGCAAAAACGGACAATATAAACGGACTAACCTAACCTCAAGTTGACATATTAACGAGCTCAAATCAGAAGTCTTACAAAAAGTACATACAAAATAGCATAAAGTGTTTGCCGATCACGCGCTAAACGGGAGCGCTCCGATATTTTATATTTACACACAGTCACACACACTAATGATCACGTACTACGCACACATTTACAATTTGAAAATTGCCAATTTTTAACTCTTTAAAAAATGTCCATTTGAAATCCCCTCGACGCTAAGGACTACTGCGATACGTCTTACTGCGACGAGAAACACAAATATAAATTAATTTAAATTAATATTCGATTGCATTGAATAAACCATCTGCAGAGCGCCGAAACTCACATATTTTTATTATTATAACGTATATTTTTTTTAATTTTATTATTATTATATTGTTCAAGTAGAAGGTACCTATATATAATGATATAATATGGACGCGCGTACTTAGAACGTCGATTTAGATTAAATTCGCAACGATATAATAATTGAACGACCGGAATAGTGGATTTCGTCTGCCGGCTCAACCGCGGTGGCAGATAAAAACGTCGGACACGTATCCCTCGGGGATTTCGGAAAACCTTTGCGGAATAAGAGTCGACGACGGTGGGGTGTGGTGGGGTGTGGGAGGACGCTGCTCGAGTAATAAATCGGGTAAAAGTCCGAGTATAATATAGCGATTACGGCCGAGATAGGGCCGCAAAACACAAAAGATTGCGGAAAAGTAATACATATATACATAATATATATAACGGTGGAAAATATATATATAATATATAATAAATATATCGGGACGGTCGTACATAGCATGACGTATACGATTCGGATGCGAATTCTTCACGTGTCTTACGCGTTATCGTCACAATAATATATTTTAACGTGGTAGCTTGAATATTATATTATTAGGTACTATTATTATTTATTACAAATAAAAAGTCGTTTCGTGTTCGAAATTAAAATATACTCGTTTTCGACGGCTAGGGCGATTTAAGAGGACGCTACACTAGCGTGTGTTGTCTCCGTCTTACAAAATATGTAAAACATTGCAAAAACTGTTTTTCGCGGGTGAGAACTACTTGGGCTATAGTCAAAGCTTAACAACCAAATGTTCACACTGTAAAGAGGAGAACATATTTTACTGTGGTGTAACGTCGTTTTTCTTTTTTCGATATCAGAACACAAGAAATAGTTGTTCGAGTTTGAAAATTAATTATTTTTGAGTTTTTACACCGCGCGGTACATTATAATAGCTATTATTAATATGCGTGTGCATTACGCCCGACCACGTTAATTTCGGTATTTATGGAGGCTTTAATCGTACGAAAATACAGCTATATTATATAGATACACAAATGACAATTTTTTAACAATTTTATGTCGTACTTTGTGCCGTGAACTTTGGCAAAAAAATTTCAGGCACGTTACGCCATTTCAGTCATCACAAATATTAATAATAAATGAATTATTGGCACCTACGTTATAGTAGTCCTACGGTCAGCTGCCTACACGACTTGCGTGATAATAGTTATATTAATATACGCTTTTGTCTTAAGAGGGTGCTACTCATAATGCGTTTGTTGTCTCCGTCTTACAAACGTACGGCAAAGAAAATTGTCGTTCACTTTAATGAGTTGTTACTTTTGATACCAGAGCGAATCGACCTGTTATCGCAAAAAGTACATTATCGACTGTGCTCAAGCGTCTGCGATTTTTCGATATTTTCATTTTCAAGCAAAATTAAAAGCGCTCATATCTCGCTTGAAAATTAAAATAATATCGAATAAATCCGACGCTTCGGCGCAGCTATAGTATTCTTAGGTGCCTAAAAGTTTGACCATAGGTCAATAATTCACTGTAATATTATCAAAACTAACGCACAAAGTTAAAGAAAGGTGCAATGTCGTACGTGTGTAAACGGAGGCACAACAAAATGTGCATATGGGTAGCGTCCTTTTAACCGACTCCCGCAAGACGTGCGCGGTGCGATAATAATAATTAATATACGTTTATACTGTAATTATAGTAAATATTTGGTACATATCATTATTATTATTATTATAATATTATATTTTTATCATTATAAAAAAAAGGTGGACTTGGCACACGAGCGCGTTTATATTTTTTTCAGCACAGCTCGAACAATAATATAGCAATATAATATTATTGACATTATTATTGTTATCGCGGTACACGACCTGGTGAATGCGTGCATCGTGTGGTGATCTATATAAAACATCGAACCACCTATACCTAATAATATATTACCGGGGATTAAACGAGCTTTAAGGGAATTAAATCTGCGCGTAATCTTTTAATACTCTGAACTATATTAGTTTTCGTAATAATTATGGCGCTAAAGTCTATTTTAATAATATTAGAACATTACATGTGCTTAAATACTTAACTGCAATATGCGATATCCAATACGTTATATCATAATAATACTTAACTACATGTTATATAATACGCCATGTAACAGTTAGCATAAATGTGTTTCCAGTTCTTCCCTTTTTTAATTTTTCTGATATTTGTATACCTAACTGCAGTGTTATTATTATTATTGTTATCAACAGGGTCTTTTGTAGTATTATTATTAAAAAAAATTGTACATACTTTTGGAATTGGTAATCGATCACGGATTTGGTTCGGGCCATCTTAACCCCCTCACTATTAGTTTTCACAATAATTATGGCACTAATAATTTTAGAATATTACATGTGCTTAACTGTCAGACTTATAATAATATACGTCACCAGCTATATATTATAATACATATAATTACAGTCTACATGTCATTTGATCCATACATAACTGCAGAGTACCTGTACAGGTATCGCGTAAAATTAATTTGCTCAGTATAAATGGCACTGACTAAAGAAAAATCCATTTTAATCATCCAATCATTATCCATTTTTTGTTTTTTTTTCTTACGATTCCCATAGATTTTTTTAATACCGAACAGTTATTATTTCTCTGGTCGACAGTGATTATTATAATTATTTTAAATACTTTTAATTTGGGGGTAATTAAGCAGGGATAGAGCCAATGTCACCCCTCCCCCCAAAATATTCAGCCATTATATTGGTCAAAACACAGCAACGAAAGTTTTTTTAAAAAAAGGTCATTTCACGTTATTATGCAAATATTTTTTTGACTTCAATAATGATATTATATTTTTACGTTGTTTTGTACGAGCATCACTAAACCATTTTTACGTTTAAAAATTAAAATTATAAACAATAATCTAGTCGGTGTTTTTTGTAAGTGGGTTTGAGATTACTGAATGATATTTCGGTGCAAATTATTAACAGCACGTCTTATAAAATATACAAACACTCTATTAAAACTATAGTTGTTAAATAATACTAGTGACCTAAAACCTATATTATGTAATGTACCAGTGTCTACAATGTAGTCTATTTATTTATCTATTCCATTTTTGTTGTTCTTCTTTATATATTTGTTCATATTAATATTTACCTTTTTGAATTATAATAAAATATTACGCAGCATTTACGAAAGTATCAAAAATATTATACAATTTATAAATGTTTACGTATCTTTTAATAGAACCAGGAGACATTGACCATTTAAGTATGCTATATATATTTAATACGTTTAAAATATCAGCCGTATTTTCAAAGGATAACATTTTTTGACCTCAGGCTGCAGGTTCCGGAGACATAATTTGTTTTTCATCCTTTTTCGGTGAATGATGCAGTGACACCGCGAAAATTTTTAAAACTAGAGACGCATAAATAAGTGCACCATGCATATTTATATATAATTATATTTTATTAAAGTATGCAAGTGCATTTCGCAACTCGTATATTATAGTATGCGTGTATAATACAATCAAAAAATATATTATTATATACGCGTTTGGTGTTTTCCTCTTGCAAAAGTGTAGATGAACGAAAAACACGACACGTCTCGACTTGTCGTTATGATAATATTATATAGGTTATATTATTATAGTTAAGTTCGATCGACTAGTATTTTAATCGTCTCGATTTCAGATGCGAATCGGATTGCACACCGGATCGATATTGGCCGGCGTGGTCGGCGTGAAAATGCCAAGATATTGCTTGTTCGGCCACAACGTGACGATCGCCAACAAGTTCGAGTCAGGTAGCGAACCACTCCGGATAAACGTCAGTCCGACTACTCATCAGTAAGTATATTATGACCGCGATTGTCGATTTATTATTCTACCATTCGTTGTGTCGTTATATTAACGCGACGTATCGCCAGCTAGTCTATTCCACCCTGCAGCAGCGAGTCATGTCTAGAGGGTGGCAATGGGGGGCAAGTGTCTCAGGGTGGCAAAAGTTGTGACATTTTAGAGGACAGTAAATGTTTAAATATCTATGTTAATAAACATATAGCAGGGGTGCCAAATATTATTGCCCTGGGGCGCCAACGAAAGTTAACTGATTCTACATAATATTTTTGTAATTATAACCTATTCAAATTATTGTATGAATGTACTAAAAAGTAACTTTGCAGGGCTCAGACTGTATTTATAAAAATAAAATTATATATTGCCTATACAACTCGCCTCGTTGTATGTTGCACACCGTGGTTGAGAATGACGATGACGTGGTTATCGAAAATAATCGAATTTGGTCGTTGTAGTATACATATTATAGATAACGCAATGATGGCAGAGACAACAGTGGCGCGCGCTTCAGTTTCGTTCGAGTTGGAAGAGATAAAATGCAATATCGGAGAAAAAGATAAATAATTGATTTGCCGAATAATTATTTGATCGCGATTTCGCACAATATTTATTATGACGATTAGACGACTTGCTATGCGTGGCACGACGTACTCGGTACGATTCAATATTTAATGTTAATATTTATTTATAATACACGTCGTGATGGTTTAGTGAAATTCCAAGCCTGCACGTCCTACGACTACAGGTCACGGCGCCGTCAGCCTAGATAAATATGCTCAAATTCGAGGTTGGACCTCTGCTCGAGATTTGTTTGTTATTTTATTTTAGACGATTTCACTCGTATAATATAATTTAATATGTGTACATACGATATAATACCTCTACCTACCTATACAACCGTATTAAGTCTCCGGTTTTTACCGACTTTTTCGTCGTCGTATATATATATATATATATATATATTATGCGTTTCAGCCGCGATCGAGATGTCCGTAAAACGTTTTTTTTTGTTGATAAATCGAACCGTTCGGCATGAATGCTGTAAAAAATAAAACATATCTATAAAAATAATAAATGGTTTAAATGCGCACGTGTATGTGTGTATGAACGATATCTTTAAATAACCGCTTTCGTTACCCTTCGGGCCGCTCGGATTGTCAAGAAAAAAATCTTATACCCGCACAGACGTGAAATTTTATTTTTCCATCTTTCAATTCGATATCCTTTTACCGCTCGGTCCGCAATGGGTCATAATATATTATTGCACACAGACGACCGGTACTGTCCCGTATTTTATTTTTTTCATCATTCTCAGAATTATTCTCGGGGTTCGTCCCGCGGATATTCCGACCAGACGGCAGCTACACTTCAATAACTCTCTCTCTCCCTCAATATATCTATCTATTTATAAGTATATATAATACATGTAGGTGGTATGTGTTTATTTTTAAGTGCAAACCATATTTCGGCTTCATCGCGCTCTACTTGAATGGTTCTCTGCACGAGAATAATTGATATTTGGCATTCCGTCATTCCACCTAATTTATATTATTATATAATATAATACCATCTTCGTCCGTCTACTTATATATATATTATTATTCATACGGTGTGCGCATAATATATAATATTGTTATATATTCCAGTTAAATGGCAGTATACTCACTACTTATCATCAAGATCAATTGATATCGAAGCAGCTTTATACGTGCAGTATTAAGGTGCTCTCGAATTTCTAAATTATTTAATATCTAGTATACCTCGTATAGTACCTACGTAAAAGACGCATAATGGCTGTCTACATCTTAACATTAAAGATCTTCCCATTTGTAAGACGTTATATAATATTCATTATTATTATGTTTGCAAAGACACAGGTACTCACTGCTTAGATACTCGGAGCTTTCGATGCGTGTATATACGCCAAAATCATTCATATGGTCGCCCCATATCTATACCATACATTTGTTATATTAGTAAAGAATTCATAAAAGACTTAATATTATATACGTTCACGAGGTAAACGAGCTCCAATTACATGCGCAAAGACTATGGACGACGCTACATATTATTATGGTTGTAATCCAAGCGAATAAATAATATATTGAATGATATCAGATATAATGATAATATTGTGATAAGTCTTTCCTTCAAACGATTTAGTTTTCATGTGAGAAAGCCAACTGTATATCTTGCAGGACTCTGAAGATATCGCAAACATATTTTATTTGTAAAACTTAATAGTTGACGTCTTGCCATCGTTTGAATTTGTATTTTATAATTTTTTAATCGAATTTTTATCTGTTATTTTATTTTCAATATTTTAAAGCAATTTTTCAATAATTCAAATTTTTCATGGTGAAAAAGATAGGGACATGAGGTGGAGGAGCGGAAAATATTATCGGGGCCTATAATAGCGGCACTTGTGCTAAATCCGGCCTTGGTTATATGTGATATTATTATAATTATTATCATACGCATATGGCTGCATCCGAGTTGGTTCCCGAACTAAAAATTGCTATACTAGTTGGGTCTCGAATTATTTTAAGTATTGCACTGTAGTTGAGTCCCTTAGTTTTTGGTGAGTACCTACTATACTATACTAACATTTTCTTCCTATTTTAATAGCCTTAGGAGTTATGACTGTTTATGATCTATTTAGAGTTTAAATCAAAGGTATGGTTAAAATAATTTTTTTTTCGTTTCTTTGTCATTAAAAATATAAATTAGAAGAAAATAATAATATACTAAAAATATAAGTACAACACCAAGAAAAAATATTAAAAATTTTAAAAATCAAAATATATAAAAAAATATATATATAGATGTTAGCTACCATTATAATATAAATAAAAATAAAATGTCGTTTAAAAAAATCACTTTTGTGCTGGTAAAAATGTATAATATGACATTAATTGTTGGTATTGTACCCATATTTGTATTGTATCATAATTTGTAAAACTCGAGTAATTTATATTTTTAACAACAAATAAACTAAAAAAAGGAACTGTAAAAAAACATTTTTAAACACACCTTTTGGTCTTAATAGACTTCTAAGTCTGTTCAAATGTGAAGGAAAATGTTAGTAAAGTGTGGTACTAGTCACCAACAAAATATAATATAACTATAATGACCCTACACTAGTGTAGTACCTAAAATAATCCCGAACCCAACTAGTGTATAGTACCCTGCTGTGATTAGCAGTCCCTAGTACTTAGGGCACAACTCGAATGCCCCGTCACATTTTATGATGAATGTATTATGATAAATGTATGATGATATGAATATTACATTATATTAACGTATTATTGGTGTAATGATAATGTACCCACACATGAAATTCATTACTAACGCGATCGCGTGCTCGCTGTTCGTAGGTTGTTGATGAAGACCCCCGGATTCTCGTTCGAGGAGAGGAGCCGGTCGTGTCTGCCCGTCGGGTTCCCTGAGCACATACCGGGCACGTGCCATTTCCTGTTGTCGTACGCGCACCCCGACATGTCGGCCGACGGCGCGACCGACTTGGACGCTCACGTCACCGCCGGCTTGCGACAGCTCACGTTGGACAGCTGAACGATACCGCCACATCCACCGCCGCCTCCACCGCCGACGCAGCCATCGCCGTCTCTTCGTAGATGATTACAAAAATATTATTATGATATTATACACACGCGCACAGGCGGAACGACGTCGAGGCTTATTATAATATATTGTAATTTTTGTTTTTTTTTTTTTTGTTTTTGCCCACCCGTAGAAGTGCACTCACCACAGTAATAATATTGAACATATTATATTATATTACGATGATAATAATGATAATATGCCGATGCGAGGGAAAACGTAAAAAAGGAAGAAAAAAAATGTTATAGTTTGATTATTATTATTATATAGCTGTAGAGTCCAGTCGTCTCATATATATATAATATATATATACGATGATATATGTATACCTCCTAATATCCTTATCCTGTCATCCGGCCCGTCGGAACAAAACACCGCCGGACTTAAAAGCACTCGATTCATGCATCACGATTCCTGCACACTTCGCTCACCTAAATTTTAAATAATGATAATAATACATTATATTAATTATTATGACATCGCCCGTCGCCGACGGTTGAAGTCGCGTGAGATGAACACATTATATACTTATATATTATTTGTACAACAGCTAAATCATTCTCTCGCGGCCTAAAATATTTATAATATTATTATAATAATATGATCAAAAACATATGACGATTAAAATATTATTATAATGTCCAACAACGGTGACGTTATTATTTCTTTTGGATTTCTTCATTTATCTCCATAATATAATATAATATAATACTTTATATTGAACGTAATATAAAAAAAGTCTTTCGAGCGTGGTCTCCTTTTCCGTATTTACCGGCGGCGCAATACCCACTACACGTCGGCGACGACAGATATTCATTTTTTTTTCTTCAATGTATAATATAGAATAATTATTATTATTATACAAAACGGTTCTGCGATATAATAATATAGAGAGTCGGTAAGGAAAAAAAACCATTTTAACGAACGCCAGCGATAATTTTATTCTATAGAATCACTTCGAAAAATACGGCTCACGGAGACTGATGGTATTAAAAACCCTGTACCTATATCCAAACGCTTTTGTTCCACTGTACAGTGGGTGAAAAAAATTACTGATATAGAATATTTAAGAAAAATCGTTTAAATATTTCTGGAAATTAAAGGACTAAAAAAAAAAAAAACGGGTTCTCCAGTAGATAATATTCGTCTTTAACAAAATCTCTTCGGAAATGAATTCTTTAAAATAATGTACAGGAAACGGATATAATAATAATAATAATATGATCAAAGTAGACCAAGAACAATTTTAAAAATTATTATGCATCTGACATAAGAGAAGAAAATACCTACCTTTGGCTAATGAAAGGCGCCAAATAATAACTTTTGTAAATTCAGTATATTCAAAAGAACTTAATCAGAAATTTAAATAACAACATTGATAAACTTGTTTTTTTCTACCAAGATTATTATACTAGTAGTTTCATTAAAATCATTTTATTTTATTCGCTATTTTATCCATGTAATTCCTACCTAGTACTTAATAGAACTGCTGCGCGAGAAACGATTCCAAGACAAATCATTCAGTGAAATTAGAAACCATAAATCTATCAGAAAACACTGACCTATATAATATGATTTAAATATATGTGAACACGATAAAAAAAATACAAAGCGTTAAAATTTCAAAAAAAAATTTTTTTAATTAGATGAGATAATAATATTTAAATTCAAGAAAAAATTATTACATTGAGTATATGGTTGAGTAAGGAACAATAGATACACCGATCGGATGAATTAATCACTTTTGTACAAAGATATTTCCAAAAATAAATATGCTTATATTAAGACACTTTGACTCTTGTTTCACGTCCTCTTTTTCTTTAATCTCTTAGAATCTTCCTATGGTGTAAAAAATAATTAATACAAACAAAAGGAAAAAAATCTCCTGACAAAAAAAAACTATTGTGATCAACGTTATTTCATAACGAGTTTTGTGTTCCTAGTGTTTAATGTTTCTATCGTTTATCGTTTTAACACGTGAATATAAATATTGTAGTTAAATTATTATTATGTATTAAGAATAATATAATATTATTGTATGTTACAACAATAATAATAATAATATTGATAATGTTTTATTGGATATTATATTATATTATTGCCATCGCATTATAACACTAAACTTAGAAATAATATTCTATTGATAAGTCTATATACATACATATAATATTATGTATATTATATATTTTAAACGTTTGCTTTTGTCAAAAAAAACTATTGCGTTACTTGACTAAAAATTATTATTAACACTACAATATTATTATAATAATTTATTATTGTTTTTTTTTCTTTCTCTCTGTACTTACTACAACTGCTACACTGGTGTGATAAAATATTATTATGAGAAGAGAAATATATGTAATTGCGTTTACGATTTAGATTGTTACGCTGACGCGTCTGTACAACACGTATTGTCAATTATATATTACGTTATTTCCGACTGCTTTTTAACACTCACACACACACACTCACTCACATTGGATAATATTTGGATCCGTCAAAAATCGTCATGTGCAGAGTGTTGTATAAGCTGGACAAAAAAAAAATTATTGATATTACTATATAATAATACATATACTAAGATTGTTATTTCTTTGCGTATATAAATATATGTTGTGTCGTACCTATATAATACTATATATAAATAATATGTGTGTGTGCGCTTTGTGTTTGCACACAGAGTGTTCCGCAAACGGTGTTACATGATCTGATACGCGGAGGGGGACTCGGTCGTGTTTGCATTATGCTATATTATTATCGATTTAAGACGGTAAAAACGCATTCGCGGGACACCCTGTATATGCCAAAATAAATTCGAATTTCGCCAAATAAACAGAATAAAACACTTTCGTTCAATCACGTTGTGTATATATCGTACTATATTGTCATACCTGCGTACCTATATAAAAATACCTATTATGTAAATATATAGTGCGCCGAGTTGCGTTCGATCTCTAATCGCCGACCAAAACCTTTTGTCCCACATCTACGCCGTCGACAACCTCCTGCACAGAGTACAGTAATTATTATTGGTAACACAAATAACATTTTAAATCGGAACATGTGGGGAAAACAAAACAGAAGGAAGGGCGAGAAAAATATTATACGTTACTTTCTTAATAAATTGATGAGTACTTTACAAATAATAAAAAGAATACAAAATTGGAAATCAGAACTTTTTGACTTGCTTGGTATATTAAAAAGAAATCGAAATTTTTTTACTGAATTACTATTAAATTAATAGTCATATTTGAAGGGGACAGACTATAATATTTTGTTCTTATGGTGGTACATAAAATGTGGTTGTAGATCTGAGATTATGGTGAGGTGGTATATATTTAATAAGGAAGTTTGGATGACAACTCCGGACAATCAATTTAATTAATTTGATTATTTAATAATTTATATAAGAAATGGATATCGTTCCTAATAAGTCGTATGTATGTTCGAGACATTGAAGGTTTAGTAATTTACCTAATGTATTAGCTGATGAAGTTTCAATCTTCCCTCAAATGTTGTAACCACTATCATATGAAGAAACTATACAATTGTAAAGGTTTTCGTTACGTTCACGACTAATGCAACTTTGGACTGTTCTCTTGCTACAATTATTTATGTGACCAGCTTTTTATTTTATTTCATTTTTGCGTTCGCCCATAACCCAGGCATGATACACCGATATTTATCGTAATAACCGCGGTTCGAAATGAAACCAACACGGCGGCGGCGTAGTATATCCAGCTTTTGAAAAACTATTCATAGCGGGGTGATAAGTCAACACCGCTGATTAATTTATCAAGGTCGTTCGAGGTTATTATTCTGGGTTTTTTTTAAAGAAAAATTATTGGTTGTCCATGTGCAGGAAGTCGTAAGACACGCATGTGTCGGCTTTTGAATGAACGCGAAGCGCATTCTGAGCATTTTCGATTTGCAATTGAAAAATAAGCTGTAACGGGCCAGGAAAATACGTCCCGAATCGGATAAAATGTCAAGGTCCCCGAGGAGCGACCCGAAAAGAAGAATTTCCAGACTTCTCCGAAGCGCCGCAGTGGTACGATTTTTAAAAACCATTTCCGGTTCACTCATCTATCATAAAGTATGTACCTACCTCTTACATAGGTATAGGTCCTCGTGACATTTTTATTTTTTACTAAAATGTAGGTAAATATCGCGAGTGGCAAACAATTGTCCGAAAATTCGATCAACATTTGTGTTCCGTAATATCGACATCTATTCGTCAACTGCGCCAAACTGATGTAAAAAATATAAATCGATATCGCGTCGAAAATAATAATCATCTATTCGTCTAACGGATCTAACCAATAGCGTCACACACAAACCAGTGGACCCTCAGAAATTATGTTGATTAGGTATGTGGACGCTATGTGGTAGCCTCGGATCACAATAATGAAGAACCTACGTCACTGATAATGATAAAATCCACGTTCCTTGGGGCTAAGTTGATCGTATTTTGAGATGATTACAACAGATACAGACTAAAAAAAAAGAATTAAAAAATAAAAAATAAACCAAGAAACGATATTTCTATTTGCTGCCATTGTAATAATTATATTTCAATCGATTTCGTTCTGGTCCTATTACCTATATAATATTATAGTCGAAAACTGCGCAAGGAAAATCGAAACATTAATTATTATTCGTCTCTAAAGTAAATAGCGCTATGTTGTTTGATGTCTCCGTGCGTTATACAACTTATACTTATAATATATTACTACCTATGTAGGTATTAAACGGACGACCTGTGATGACATTTTCAATTTTATAATAAATATCGCACAATAATCATTATTACGATCAAAAACAATTAATATACCCTGCAATATGCAGGAATTCGGTGGCTAGGGATCAAAAACAATAATAGCTTATAATAACTATAGCCATGATCCCAACCCGCGGAGTAGTATCGCGTATACCAATATTATATTAAATTTTACAAACGACAACGATTTAAAAAAAACCTATGCCGACAAACATTCCTCGAACGTATCCATAAAGTCTCTTATTTCCACCGCACTTCTGCTGGTTTGGCCACTCGAATACGCGATAATTGCTAATTAATACATAGTAATATGTCTAAATACTGCACTACCTACATAGGTAATAATAATTACTGCGGACATAGGTGTTCAGTATAAAACATTATAAAATTCAGATCGAGTTGAGTCGTTTCGATACCAGCTAAGTCTAACCTACGCGTGTTTGAAACCAACTCTGTGGTACAGCAATATAACGCGACACCGGCTAATTAATATGTACAGAGTGCGGCATAAGTTACTATCTTTTTGATTTGGACGGCCATTTTTTTGTCTGAAGGTTGGCATCATCGCAAATCATATCAGTTGACTTTCATAATTAGAACGGGAGTTCTTTAAGTAATTCGTCTGCATTTTTGGTGAGGTTGTAGATTATTCAAAGTTAATTTAAATTGTCAAATCATGTAATTGTTTATTTGGCTGCTCCAAATTCACATTGTTCTGAGTCTTTGATGTTCCATTGTTTAGTGTCACAGCACATTATCCTGCCCCACTTATTATGCGCATAATTGTAACTAGTTGAGAATCTATTTTTTCTGTATTCGGCAGTATATAGCTTAAAGCTTTCGTGCACGAAGACTGAGCCACCGAAAACTACTAGACCCCCTAGGCGATCGCTTTGCGTTCCGTGATTGACTGACAGTCATCGGCAACCGTCGATGATCGACGACGCCAGAGTCACCGCCGTGTATACAGAGATTTATAAAAAACATTGTGGTTGACGTATTTTTATCGTTAATCAGATTGGAATATAAACAAACAAGCAAACGTAATATATTATTAATTATATTTTTTTATTGCTTACTTATTAAATTAAATTCGAGAACACAATCTTTGACGTGTACGCGCCAGAGGAATCAACGCAGTGACAGTGATCAGTGAGATAATACAGCTACAGTTTTGTGGAGGCCAGCACCAACGCACGCTGTGGTGCCTATTTCGTGGCAGGGATGCGCGAACAAGATGAGTTTTGGTCGGCTGAGTGGTATATTCTTAACGTGAACGTAGTATAGCGAGAGTGTTACTGATATTCTCATTTCTCCTCCGGCTCTTAGCTGGTCCCGATCAGTTTTGATAAAATGTTATTCCTTGTCTTAACTCTTGAGCTTTTCTACTATATAATAATATAATACCCGTAGATTAGGTACCGATCTATAGTAATACACTAAGTTATTTTAGTGGAAAGTTGTGATGTACTATTCAGTCATCAGACGTGATGTCCGTTCGTATAAGTGGACTGACAGTTGATGATTAGATGGATGTTTATGGATCCAGTCTTTGAGTCTTCGTCGGGTTCGGTTTGAGTTTTCATCTCCTAGAGTACAATATAAGGGCAATAATAGGTCTTTTTCAAGCGTTTTATGGCATTCGTATGTATGTATCGTCAGCGTACTAGATAATATTTATTTGATTTGGTTTCAGTCATATCGTGTATTTATAGATTAAAATGCAAGGGGTGAGTACGGATCTTTGAGGTAAGTAGGCCATTGTTCATTGTCCTCTGTCTGCTTTTTTTTGTCTAACCCAGAACCAATAGTCGTGCATTCACTAATATATTGTTGATAAGGTCTACATTCTACATTCTGCACAACCTTTGGGAGCTTTAAGATTGAACATTCTATACACATCATGTAGTATGCCGAAAAAAACTCAATAAATATAGTTTTTGTTTTGAAGCATTTTTGATATCCACCTTCTGCAAAAGATATTGTGGCAATAACTAGATAAACAAAACCAAATCCCCACGAAATTCAGCCACTTGTTCTATCGATAGAACCTTATCGACAAGTAACTATATTTCGTTGTGTAATATCTGCTCAAATTGTTTGAAACTAAAACCTAGAAGTGCATCGGGTCGATAGTGGATGACTTAAATGAGTTTTTACCTAGTTTCTTTAACACCTGATTTTGGTTTCTTTGAAATTTTTTAAGAAAAGTCCTGTTTTGATGATGCTACTGTACTATTAAAGTAGTGTTTTGAAACGATAGTAAATTCTTTTTTCAAATGAGAACCACCCTTTTTTCATGTGGTTTATTTGTCAGATAATTTTTTTAATCATCTTGAATTCTTGATGTATCTAAATAAAAATTTGAACGAATAGTTTTTTAATTATTTAAACTTGTATACTACGGATAATAGGTAAATAATAATTGGTTTAGGAGATACAGGGACTATGATGATCTGAAAATAATAACAGTTATTTTGTATTAGTATTAATCATCTATGAACATTTTGTAATTTGTAAATAATAAATACTAGATTCAATATGACATATATATTTTATATTTTTGTCAATTTATTTTTATAGGCATTATTGCCCTTATAGGGGATATTTTAATAACTTAGAAACTAATCGTTTGAATTTTAATTTGGTGTATAAAAGATCAAAATGTTCCAATAAATCATCTGCATAACAATCAACAGTGAAAAAGGTTGATTTTACTTTAAAAAAATGAGTTTGTATCACTACAGGATACTCTTTAAAATATATAAAAATCTAATCAATTGAAAATATAGTCCTCAGACCTTAATTATACATAAAAATTCAAAAAAAGAATTTTAATAAATGTATTATTCAAGTGCTAAATGAAGGTGAGCATGATTGGTGAATCATCCTATAATGCATTAAGTTCTAAATTTTAAATATGTACTATGTACCAATATTATACTTACCTACTTTCTTTTTCATTATCAAACTTTTATTTAAACTTAGGATCTATAAAATAACATAAGCATCTTAATAGAAAATTCTTGAGCATGCGTTATGAGAGTTGAAGCATCAATAATATATATCATGATTAATGATTTTATAAATGCTGTATAGATGTGAAGTTAATTTATATACTTAATAACAATTAATTATTGTTTCCTCATTCAATAATTGTCTTTAAAACCATATGATACGATATAGGTACTTACTACCTACTAACAGTAGATACTATGTAAGTTTGCCACTGAATAGTGGGAATTTTTTTTTATACCTTGAGGTTTCAACTCACATCTATGGACATTTACCAACAAGCTTCACATTAGCGTTACAATTTATAACCTGAAACCGATTATCGCAGGTTACAGTCGTTTTAATATTAAATACTACACAACCAAAAATACAGCGTTATTGGTTACAGTGTTAGGCATAGATAATCAAACAATTATCTAGATAAGATAATAGATATTTTTCAACATAATCATCTAGATGAGATAATAGATTAATTCAAATAAAATTATCTATATAATAGTTAGAAAATTTATAAAAAAAAAAAACTTTATATAACTGATTATAGAAAAAAATGTAATTAATTTACATTGATATTTCATTTATTTCATGTTACATAAACAGTCAACAGATTGGTACTATGGTACATTTGGTTACATAAAAAAAAACATTTGACCCTTTCAAGCCCACATTATGATTGAATAGATATATAGTATTTTAGTAAAAAACTTTTTTCCTTAGAAATTTGTCATTAGTTATTGTATGCCGTGATAATAGTTTTTGGTTTTTAATTTTTATCGGAAAGAATATTGTTGAAAACAAATATTTTTTTCTCTGTATTAACTTTTTGTAGAGCCACGGGTCATATTATTACAATGCAGTGAAATTGTGTGAATAAATATTGTAAAAAAAAAAAATAGACTATAGAGTAAATAATTATCTAGATAATTTTAAAAAAAAAACCATTTTTATTATCTAGATAAGATAAGAGATAAATCATTTAAAAGTTATCTAGATGAGATAAAATATACGAAAAATGTAGCTAGATAAATTATTTAGAAAATTTTATCTAGACAATGCCTAACACTGATTGGTTAATATGTATACCAAAATATTTTAAGTCTCAACGCATTTTGTATATCGACCGCGGTCATTAAAATAGACCATCTAAAACCAATATCATCACGAGAGACCAAAATATAAAATAAAATATGTGATCGTTTCACACGTTTCTCTTCGTACTTATATTATTGTTATGTACATAAAATACATTTATACATTTATTCCTTATCATTAGATAGTTTAGATAAGTAGTTCAAATCGCTGCGTGTCGTTCGAGTATTTGTCTAAAAAAAAACGCCTGAGCCGCGACGAAGACGTCTAACGATACGACACCGTTATAATATATATTATTATTATTGTAATGGTAAAAGAGAAATTTTGACGTTTGTTTTCGGTTTTTACGATGGTATATTATTTGCTGAATAGCTATGTGCGAAATTAAAGGAAATACAATGTTATTTATGCGTCGTTAATTGTTACATTATGCCGAGACGTTTATGTTGAAATCCGTTTCGACCCGCAATAATTATAATGTGCAGGTACTTTACATATTATTATCACGGTGAATATCGTTATATTCTTCACATAACTATACGCACACACACACACACACACACCTTGTACGAAAAACTGAGCACACCTCAAAACGCATTTGCATAAGCAGTCGAGTTTAAATTTCGTTATTTCGCCGCGCGTTCCGTTTCCCCGGTGTCAAGGAGACCTGAAAGTGCGCTCTTAAACGTCCGACGAACACAACCGCAGTGATGGTAGTTGATGAAAGGTGATAGAATTCGGAATTCCCAACCATGAGGCTTAAATGTAATAATCACCAGTTTTACATTTTTACACAGTTACATTATAGAAGAGTAAAGGAATAACTAAATATTTTTCTTGAAACATTGTAATTCTTTATTTATTATATCACTCTGTATATAATAGTAATATACATATTTAAAAAAAAAATAAATCTGTTGGTAATATAATAACAATAGAAAATAAAAATGTAGGTTTAAACATATTATTATAGAAATAAAAATATAAAAAAGCGGGTAAGTGAATGTCGCTCTTCTGTACAGTAGATTACAAGTGGGTTTCTGTATAATGAAATGTATTAAATTGAATTCAATGATATCATATCATTGTATACGAAAAACGATTCTGAGCTGGGATGGTTCATCGGTCTGGATATTATATATTGTTACTGTATTTTATTAAAGCCTATATGTTGATTTAATATTATAAATTACAACAAAATAACTAAAATCGTTATTTTTATTTTTATTCGTTTTTATGGTGATATACAAAGCGTTGGAAATTAAAATCCCATTTTTAGCGGTTTTTGTGATTTTTCGGTGGTTCTTCCCGTGGCATTAAATAACTATGGGGAAAATCAAAAAATGACCTGTCTAAAGTACCATTTTGATCCAATTTGCTAAAATATAAGATACTATATGTTGAAATCAAAGCACTTCTTTTGGTAGAAATTGTATATACAAGATATAAAAAAAAAAAATAAACACCATTGTAAAACCACTAGATCCCTTACTCCCCTCAGAATCTAAAAAGTTGAATCTTGGTAACATCACTAACATTACCTAGGTACGTCATAAATTAGACTATAGTAAATAAATATAATTTTTTTTAACTGATAAAGGTTTTTAGAATTATGTAAGTTAATATGTTTTTTTGTTACTTTAAACTGTGTGCAATTGATTTTCTTATCTTGAAATTATGTTCTGATAATCGCAACAGCATTCAAAGAATCGCTTTCAATTTTATTTCTCTTTTAAGTTTTTACTTCATTTAAAATGGAAAAATTATCTCTGATTCTACATTTGAATGTGGCAAAGTTAACACTATTTTTGCTAATTTATAGATATTTGGAAACAAGAAGCCTCCTTGATATTTTTTTTACATTTATTTTAATAGTAAAATCTCCCGTATTTTCATGAAAAAGCTTCAAGTTCTAATTTATCCCTTTTATACATTTTGATCTAAAATTTCTCTGCCATCTACCACCACCGCACAACCGTGACGATGGCTGCAGTGGTATAGTAGTTAGGTGTGCCCAGTAGACGTAGTGTGAATCATATAAAACCGAATACATTAAATATCGTTTGCTTTTATACCTACATCGTATAGGTACCTACTCGCATATACAATTGAACGTCTTCTTAACTCGCTCTCGGCTGCTGGAGGTGTAGTGTATCAGATTTTTCTGATCCTATATTTTCACTATTGCAGGTGCATATAAAGCCGAAACAGACACCTATTCACATACCTACTATGGCGTAGACGATATATCCACATAATACAATCATACGTAGGTATATGTATTTTACTTATATTGTGTAAGGTGTATGTCTATCCACCTGATAGACGTTTACAGGCACAATGTCTGAACTCGATAATATATATATTTTTTTTAAATATAACCTTTTCTTTTGTGATGCACACTCGAAGAAAATCGGCTACAGAGGATGGGTGGAGATATATATACACAATGCGCGTGCGTGTATGCCTATTATAATAATATACATAAATACATTATACATTTAGCTGCATAAAGGTCTTATCGGTTATTATTATTTTAATAAATGTGTATCTTTCACAACAAAAACGTTGTAATGCATTATGCAAATGTGTGCAGAAAACTCATTTATTTTACTTGCGATAACGCCGCGGAGGTGGACTTGGAGTAGGTCAACTGGGACATTTGTCCTAGGCCCCCCCGGCCACATCTTTAGACCTTGTGACCCACCATCGAAATGAGAAATTAAAATATGAAAACAAAACGAGACAAAGTCATGACTTGTACACGGCTACACGGCCGTTAACATTGATAATGACAAAAGTGATACGACTAAATACTAAATATAATATCATAATGTCATAATGATGTATGATATTAATAAGACGTAACAACCAATAAGTAATGTCCGACGTTATAATAGTTGTAATGAATTATATTGTGTCATTATATGAATATTGTCTTTGTATCACAATAAAACAGAAACCATATCAACATGATAATTTATTAATATTATAATATTATGCACTTATCAAAATATCTAAGTATACAAATATACAAATATCTAATAATACCAAATAGATCAGCTGATAAACTTCACATTATACGACAGTTGAGTATGACTACAATATAAAATAAAATTATACAAAAAAGTTATAAAAATATTGAGACTCTTGTATGACAAATGTTTTTATTAAAAAAAAAAAAAAAAAGAAGTCCACGATAAATAAATTTGTCCCGCGCGCCAAAAATCCTAGGGCTGCCCCCGAGAAAATAGCACTTCCACGTAATATCATATCAGTTGCGTATATTTTCATTACAAAATGGCTTATGTTTACGAGTTGCAATAACCACACCCCATCTTAATATTATTGTAAAAATTTCAACATCATAATATACCGTTTCGCTAAATAAATTGCAGTATAACGAAGATAAACGCATCATACCAGCAATTAACAGCAACATTCGTAGCAAACAATAACTATAATATTATTTATGTATTTCCCCAGGGCTTAAAACCGTAAATATTTTTCCTATTTTGATTTCAGTTTCGGATATCGGTATTTATTTTTTCTAATTTAGTTTTTGGTTTTAAATTTTTCCGATTTCGATTTCGGTTTTGATTACCGTTATTGGTTTTTTTCGATTTTGTTTTCAGTTTCTGTATCGATTTCGGGTTTTATCGGTTTTAACCGGTATTCAAAATCGTTATCAAATATCGGTTTCAAGCTCTGATTTCTTCATCACAAATAATCAACTGCTAATTTAATACATCTGGAACTGAACCTAAAAGAAATGGTTGTGGAACCGAAACTTTCAAAATACTAAGAGCTCGGACCGGAACCGAAAACTTTAATTTAATAAATAAAGTACTGGAACCGAACTGGAATTTTTACATTAAAAAGGTTCTTTTAGGTTCAAAAACAAAATTAGCTTATTCATCATAGTTTAATGGTATGACTATTTTGTGTATAAACTATGTATGATCATATGAATTTTCTAATATTTCTTATATACCATTCTGGATAGGTATTTAAAATTATTACACTTTCCGGTACCTAAATTATCTGGAACCGGTACTGAAATTGATTTGAACCAATACATCTAGTTCTCCTATTAAAAAACTAGAACCGAACCGGAACAGTTATTTTATTCTTGGAGAACCAGTAACGGAAACGATACCGATAAATTCAAAAGGTTCCAGTCCTTGATCTGCAGTGGAGTATTTTTTGTGGGGAAGTGGTGGAAGGCCTAGTGATGAGAGACTAGGTTTTTGATCTCGGATTCTTATCACCAGCTGCAGTGTATTTCTAGTAATAAAGCTGTTGAATATTAGCTAAGTATAAAATAAATATTTCTGTTTGGAAAATAAATGCAAAAATACTACTGATATTAATAAGTGATGTGTTAAAACAAAAAAATTATTATCATCATCCACCCCGCGACATAATAGATGCACAAATTCGGTAATGTATTATGTATATTTTAGTGTAATTCTATCAGAAATCGGTGACAGGTTTTTTTTTCTTATTGATTTCAATTACAACTCTGAAGCAGGGGCCATTAGTTGCAGTGTCTTAAATTAAACTATTTACCAATTATTAAAGAATTCACATCTCGTTACATTAATTTAACAATTCAATATTAGGTATATTATAATGTTTTCGATTAAATTGGTTAATTTTAGGATTTTCTTGTTTTTATCCGGGTTCGATCCAAGGGTTGCGTCAAGACTTTCGTTCAAGTTGAGGTTTATTCATTCCTATTCGTACAGTACACATTCCGTTGGGATATGTTTGATTGCGAGTACTGAGCCACAAGCTTCGCAGATGGGATGTTCGTCTTTTGACACGATAAATCCATGAGCAGGCCTCGCGTGTCCTATTCTTAGACGATTTATAGCGGTTTCGTCCTTTTGACCGAGATTACGGTTTTCCTATCTTGTGACAGATTTGTATACATTGGACATATTTTTGAATACGCCCGATATGTATTACCGAAAACATAGGACGCGTGTTACTCTAGGCCGGCACAATTATTAATAATATTATACAATAACACGATGCCGGTGCAGCGGTTCGAGTTGTAGAGAATAATATGGATTTTAACGTTTTCCGACACTACAAAATGATATTATACCTACGGATATTTCGTCTATCGAACCTAGGTGATAATAATATGATTATAGGTTTTACACTACACTCCTATAAGTGCGTGTACGAATTTCGAGATAAGATGTAGGTACGCTCCGGGGCGTTAAAAATCAGGTTTTTTGGCTGATAATGTATAATATTATGTAAGACGTAATGTCTGAATTATGAATGAGGACTAAAAATACGATTTTTTCGTGTTACGTAACTCGAGTACACGAAGGTATATTATATTATATTTTTATTTATCTAACCATCTCGCAATGATTCACGTGATCATCGCGGGTTCCACTCTCGAGCTGGTTGCAGCATAATATAATATACAGTATTAATATCATAATCGAGTTTCGTCGCATATATAGATATAATGTGAAAATTCTGATAATCATAAGCCACTACGAGTACTTTGGTCGATCGCAAACTCCATGTACGTCCGCTTTGGGGTGGATAAGTGTTAAAAAATATTATATAATTTGACCACGGCACTCGTCAACGATGTCGTTCTCTATGTGATTGGGCAATATTATATTATACTGGGTGATTTTTTAAGCGTGCTCGCCCCATTTTTTACAAGTTTAAACTTGTATGCATAATATATTCAAATTCTGATACTGGGAATTTTTAATCGTAGTGTTAACGACGATATTTTTGAATACTTGGATTTTTCACACAGCATTTAAGAAGTATTATGTGGCGTCGGGTCGTGGTGAAACTAACTTTGGTTTTTCAAAGAAGAACCTCTAATGAACCTCTAATGAAAATTATTATGAATCAGATGATTTTTACGTATTCTAATCGAAATTTGAACCAAAACTTTCCGAGCTATTCTACTTTTATTATAAAGGGTATTATAATAGTCTTCCATTAAAATTAGATTATTTACTTTTGTTTTGAACACTATTGTGTGTAATATTAATTCATAAGCACTTTGTAATATTAAAAAAACTGTCTCAGTATACTCGACTATATAGTAATTACATAATCAGATATTCTATATTGTATACTTAATTAATAATTATAAGAAGCGAGTTATATAGTATCCGTTTACAGAGCATTTAATAAACTATAATTATCCTAAGTATTTAAAGTAAAACAACTCAGAAACTTTTAGCTCAGTTTTCGCGATAAAATACGTCAACATTTTAACATGTAAATAGGTTCTCATTTGAAAAACCAAATTTGGTATCGCCACAGAATGCTCCTATAGTGTTGTGAAAAATCTAAGTAATCAAAGATATAATTTTAACTATACAATTAAATATTCCAAAAATCAAAAAATCTAAATTTGAATATAAAAATAGAGCGAGTGTGCTAAAAAAATCACCCAGTATATTATATTACCTAATCATATAGAATACGATGTTTTACGAGTGCGACGACGCGTTTTTTATTAAATGATATTATTATATAATCTATTTTTACACTTTTCCGCCCTAAAGGTGATTCGGTATACCGATATACCGGTATACCGTATACGGTTAAAAATTCTAAAATTCAGAATAAGAATATAAGCACAAAATTTAAACATTAGAATAGGGTGAGCATGCTCGAGAAATCACTCTGTACATTAGGCATAGGTATACACTAAGAATACATTATGGTTATTATATTTGTTTAACAATGCTTGAGTCTACGTAGCAATCAAACGTAGTGAGTGCTAGACGTCCCCTCGTCAGATTAACAAAATTATTATGAACGGAGTAAGTTAATATAACCATAAAAAAACAATATTATTATGAAACAAAAAAAGAACCGACGTACAAGACGAACTCTGTACCTATGAGCCCTGCAACAAGCGTATGAATCTGCGTGCGGGGCCTATCTTTACACGTTTATGATTTTTGTTTCCTCGTTACTCACAATTTAATATTATCTATATATATACATATAAAATAAAATGTTATAGTTGGTATAATTATTAAAATTTATTTTTCAAAAACATGTTGTGAGGATAGGTATTCCTTAGTTGTTCTGAACTTCGTCACACGGTGGACATTTTAACCAAATAAAATTGTATCTTTTTTCGTCTTCTGTTGGACCTAGAACACATCATTTGATTGATCCGGAAATAAAATGTATTAAATATAGCGCTTGAAAAAAACGCATAGTGATAGACTAACCTATACGATATCTCCTAAAAAATGTCTTCACGACCTCGAATATACTAACGTGATTTTAATATTTTATCGTGGCAATACGAAATCGGAAACGTTTACTAAATAGAACAGTGATGACTAACCAATATGACAGACGTGTCACATATTATATAATGTTACTCAAACGCGTCTAGGTATAAAGTGACACGTATAGATAATGTAGTAAACCGAGTTTGATTAGGTTTTTAAATAAAAATCATAACATAATAACGAAACGTGATCTGAGGGCAAGCACCAGCCGGTATCAATAGTTCCCGGAGGGGTGACCGCACACATCATATTTTATTAAGTTTATATCAATAAAAATCAGTTAAGTTAAAAATTAAGTTACTTAATGAAAATTAAATTCAAAAAGTTGAGTTAAGATTTAAAACTAACTTAACTTTAACTTTTAAATTCGTTTATGCCCAGGCTTGTGTAAAATAATATTATAAAGTCGTATTAGATATGATTTTTTGGGATGGATACAACTTTTTTTCTGATCGTAACCGATTTTTATCGCCATAGAAACGCAAATAAACAATACAGCATATTAAGTATCCAGGATTTCTTGATAATTTGCGGAGGAAAAATAGCGAGTTGCATGTTACTTTTACGATACCTTTATAATATAAATTCACCAATTCGTTTGTCGTATACTCAGTACCTAATATAATACGTAGGTATACTCAATGTGACGGCGACACACACATATAATATTATAATATAATACCTAAATAATACAAGTTATACAACACATGTACTCAATATTATCTTATCGACTCATAGTATTATATGAATATATGATATTATATATTGATAATAGATATGTATACGGTGGAGCATTAAAATAGTGTTCACATATTATTATATTATTATTATAATATGTGCTACTTCCGGGCGGATTTCACGCGCGTCTTTCGTACTTATCTCACGAGAAATCGGCGGTGTTCACGGATCAACACGTGCGTCTCCTATTATATTGTATACCTATATAATACCTACCTAGCTATACTATTTTATAATAAAATACTAGCTATATACATATATATATAATATATGTGTGTGTGTGTGTGTGTGTGTGTGTGTAGCAGTTACTTCCGATCTACGACGGAACCGTGATAAAAGTGCTCCATAGCTACAAACTATATGTTTATTGTATATATGATTATTATTATTATTATTATATATTTATATATACACACGATACACTGCACTGCTGTTGGTGTAGTAACAATAATACAATATATAATATTATTCTATTTCTTCACGCGAACCGACGCGCGTGTATAATTTAGGTACCTACACTCGTGTGTATAATATTATTTGTATTATAATATATTATGTATATGATATTATTATATAGGGTACGGTAGATCGCATTACGCTCAAGTAATAGTGTTTGCCTTTCACCCGCTTCGAGACGACTCTTTAGCGCATTGTAAGACGAACGAACGAATCTCACACACACACTCGCTCGCAGTCCACAACCATACCAGTATGCACACACACATATTAAATATATATCGTTATAGTACAATATAATAGTGTTGTACACCTACTTAGGTTTAAAGAGTTCTTTTTTTGTCCGTATTATTATGTAATAATATTATAACGGCGGACGAGTCGGCCGGATGGCTCTGCTGCAGCCTTCACTTTCCTCGCGGCACACAAGTGTTTTATATTATGCGAGCACGTTAGTGATGTGTTCGTGTACTACAATTATTACTGTTTACACATGCAGGAGATAATATATTTTTGCTGCCGATTCACCTCGCATCGATGAGAAAGCCGAAAAGTCCTTAAAACCGTCATCGTCATATCATTATAATAATAATTAATAATATACACCTCGATGACTCGATCGCCGCAAACCGATCGATGGAGTCCGCGACAGCGTTTCCGGCGGCGCCACCGAGAGTTTTGCAAAAAAATTATTACTACCTATGTGTGTTTACGTAATATTATAATATGTAACGGTATGCTATTATAATTATTACGAGGCGTCTCGCATAATATCACATAGTATACGATGGATAAGTCTCCCGTGTACCTATACAGATAAAGATAAATCTATCGATACATTTTGTATGATATATATTATGCACATATTTTTTTTCATCGAATAATTATTGTTATCACTCTTCGTAAAAGGACACGATAACTGAGCACCGCCGAGGTACGTCCCGAGGTCGCTTAACCGACGTATTCACGCTGTCTTTGGACGAATATTGGTTTTTGCCAATAAATAATAATCGATAACTAATAGGTTGAATCAGCAGTAAGTTATTGTACACTTCTGTATAGCGTTGTAGGTATTTGGCCTATTTAGATGCTGTCGTTAAAATGGCACGAGTGTTTGTCAAATGGAAATAGTTGTTAACGTTTCATTTAACGACCTGAAAACTTAAAATTATCATGTTAAGGTTGAACGCAAAATATCCGATGGAAAAATAAAACAAAATCGGTAGACCACATTCCAGAATATATACCTAAAATTAATAATAATAATTCTTTATTCGCGAAGAACTACTACAATTTACACAATATAACAAACAAGTATTTTAGAGAAAATTGAATGTAGTTTGTTTTTACAATATATCAATAAATAATTGACAATATAAATAGTAAATAAAGCATGATAATAGTTAAAAGCAATTCGTTTCATAATATAACAAGAACTAAGTACTATAGTATATTAGTGCCATTGTTTTTAAATTGTTCTAGACTTTTAAAATTAAAAATATCAATATGCAAGCTATTTCTTATAATATAGGAAAATAAGTGAAAAATGATACTAGTTTTTTCTGTATAAAACATATCTTTATATTTTCTAGTGCCTATTTAATACTTCAAAATTAACTTTTTTTAACCAGCAGTGACCCTCAGTGTGGCAGCGTCTCTCTAGTTTTATAAAATACACAACCTCGTGTATATGCTTATCACACAAAGATTTTAAGACTAAAATAAAAAATATATTAATAATTCTGGACGGTCTAAATAACGAATTGTTCATCGATACGATTATAATATTATTTTAATAATATCGAATTATTCGTATTACTGATTTTAACTCTAATATACGACCGGCAGATTATATGAAATATGCAATACACAATATTGTGCATTTTAAAAATGCTTTCAAAACGCCTCCGTAACGCAGAAAGTCCATCTGTAAGGCGAATACTCTTTCGATCGGTGCGTATAGAAAGTGAAATACGCTTTTCAACTCGTTAAGTTATCGTAAACGACAAAATGTTTACACACCGCAACTGATATAAACTGCTTCTTTTGGAATGAAAGTCGTTTTGGTCAAATGTATTACGTGTAGAAATGGTCGTCAAAAACCTCTCTCGTAGTTGGATCACGACGAACCGTTTACGCGTATTGTTATTAGTAAATAATTACGTAATTTAAAACGTATACCTGCGTGTGCAAATTACATATATTATACCGGGTGATTCATTTAACGCAGGTAACTAATTATTCAAAAAAATTAAATATTTAAAAAAATAATATATCCTTATTTTTTTTTTTTTACTTTTTGAATGTTACAACTTAATCAACATATAGTTTTGATTTCATCTCCGAAAACAGGGTAGATTTCTGAGTATTTCGATGCATAAAAATCAAATTTAGGATGAGTAGGTAGTTTATGAGTTATAAGTACGGAGTAGTGGACCAACATTTTGCGGTGAAACCACTCTACTCATCTAAACTTTAAATACCTATTAAAATGCATAAACTATTCGTCCTAAATTCAATTTTATAAGTCCATACAAGTACTCAGAAAAATGTTCAGCTCTGGAATATGAAATTAAAACTGTAGGTAACACTATTGGTTGTCATTCAAAAAAGTAAAAAAAACATAAACAATGGCAATGATAAAAAATATTTATATTTTTTTAACGACTAGACACCATATATACATTTTTTATTTTTCAAAAAACTGCAAAGTTTTGTGTTTAATGACAAAATAATCACCCGGTATACAATACACTCGATCATTATTATTATCATTATTATTCATTATAAATTATTATTATTATAATTATTATTAATTCTTCTCCAGAGATATCTTTCCACGCTCGATAATGACCGCAGGTGAAATTTATTATCATCGTATTGCTGCTGCTGTTTTTATTTTTACACACCGATTTCAGTAGTGACGCTAAAAAGATTATAGTAGGCTGTTATAATAATAATAATAATATATTACGAGTAACACATATTATAATATAGGTACCGCTCTCACGCGGAAAACGATTCTTTCGAAATTATTATTATACGATGGAGCGCCGTGCAGTCCGTGATTCGGTAAAAACGACGTCGATTAAGGCACAATAATTATTATCGTCTATGTTTATAAACTCATTTTTGATTACACCTCAATGCACTTAAATAGTGTACAATATCATGACAATCGCTCCTCGGAAACAAAATATTATGTACCTATCCCGTGCCCACGCGATCATCGTGCGTTGAAGATAATTAGGTAGGTATATAACATTACAATAATTAACCATTTAGATAAAATAAGCCTTTTTTTTCTATGAGCACCATTTTTACTTATAATAATAATAATATTATTATGATATTATGATATTATCCCATTACGTTATATTATAGCTGATTCCTGCAAGTGCCAACTAACACGGTTTACATAATATATTGGACCTACCCACTGTACGCATTGATTCAATAAATATTTATTAAATTGAGATGATCGTGGTCGTGAGTTCCGTATTGAAAATTATAAATAACAAATAAAATTTCAGTTTATGAGTAAATATATAGCAAGACAAGTTGTTTTTTTACAATTTGTTATGTTTGTGTTAAATATCTGAAATTATTTACCAAATTTAAGAACTGTAATGCAAGGCTAACAACACATTTTTATTTACATAAGATAATGAAAATAATAGATATAACTAAAAATACATATACCAAACACCATCTCTATACACGGAAAAATATATACCTATTGCACAAATCGATGTTCGCAACTATTTCATATTTTGACAAAACCATAATACATTAATACCTCAATAAATAATTCCTCGGCTAATAAATATAATAGTATTGTATATTAGTATCAATTGTATATTATAATAGAAGCAAAAAGTAGTAAAACAAAAAAAGGAGTAAGTACAACAGTAAATTATAATAATATAGTAATTTACAATGAGATAACTGTCTTATAGTTATACCACCTAAGCCTGGGAATAAACGAGTTAAAGAATTTAAGTTGAGTTTATTTTAAATTTTTAAATTTAGTTTTCATTAACTTAATTTTTATTGATATAAACTTAATAAATAACGAGTTACTTTTAATCAAACCAAGTTACGTATATAAAATACAATAATAAATATAATACAATTATTATCCATGATGCATATCGCATAAACATTTACGATTTACTTATTTTAAAGTTTAATCCATATAATTACTGGCTATTTATGAATATAGGAAAAAAAATCCCCTATAACTGTTGGATTCAGCTGGCAAAATAAATAGTTAATAATAATAAAAATAAATAAAATTTGAATGATAATTATAATATTGATAAATATAGGTACATTATATTCTATGATATTGTCATATAAATATTTATTTACAATTATACATAAATATTTGCATTTTGCTTTGGGGATTTTTATTCCGATTACCCTATTTATATCTTATATATTAAAAAAAAATAATAACTTAAGTTAAGTTAATATATTATTAATAGTAAGTTTCCATACAAATTTATATGATGTATTCTAGTAAAGTATTAACTAAACTTAACTCATTTAAAAATCATCATTATCTTGATATTACCATTCCTACTGTAGGTTATTTCTAATGAAATACCTACGACATAAATTTAATTTTTACATCGATGTTTTGGTCACGGTAGGGGGAGGGTGAGAGGATGACACAGCCATGGCCCATTCCGTCCTTCCACGCTATAATAAGTGGTTCCGCCGTCGAGAACGACTTTGCGTATATAAATAGATATTATTATTACCTATATTGTTATTAAAGTGAACGACGGCCGTGTTGTAATAATCAGACGACACCTGCTTTGTGTTCAGATGTCTTTAAGGTGGTCAGGTGGATATAATATTGATGGGCGGGCGGGCGCGTGTACAACGACGTACGTTAACGATCAGCAGCAGCCTGGCGAAACCGGAAATAGCGGAAATGGTTGCGCCTATAATCGTTCCGCGGGCGGCCGGAAGAGGGTTTAATACTCATACATAATATACATATATTATATTTTAAATATGCAAGTATATACGTATACCTGCAGTATGCCTACATAATGTACGGCGTGAACAGCAGCTGTGGCTGACACATGACCGATCATCGAGCACTTCCGGTGTGTGAAATTCCACTTTATTCGGTTCATATCAGACCGGCCATGGCGCCACCGCCTCCAGATTTGAAATTACAAACTGTATATAACGTCAGAAGCTTGGACTACCACCACCAATCATAGGTCACCCAATAAGTGCAAATGCAGACACTTGTTTTTTTTTTTTCGTGGCGTGGAAGAGAAGCGAGAGCTGTTAACCAAATATAAGTTTTTTTATTTTACGAATATAGAAATATAAATCAATGTACTCGACAACTACTACTTTTTAAAGTGTTGAGTTTCTCCGCGGCTAATATTGTCGTTGTCGTCAGTGTCTCGACCATTAATAGTACTATAGGAGCTGCGGTGCGTCTATATTATTTCGATACACTATAGTATTGACTGAAACACGCAGACTAAAATATTCTAATATAGATACCTATACATGACGACCGTTACAATACCTGTGACTACTTAAAATTGATATTGTAGAATACTAGAATTATTGGACATAGGTGATATTTCGAGTGTACATATTTATTTTCACATCCGAATCCATCACGTGCTCGGTGTTATGTATTGACATTCGCGATCACACTATTATTGCGTATGTCAATATTTGTGTCTTGTGATCATTGTTTACGTTGTTTAGCGCCGTGAAAATACTTCATTTTACCCGCAGTATCCATACCTATATAAGATAACATAGTTATGTGGAAATATACAATTATTGAAGTGAACACTTCATAGGCGACAGCGGACGTTCTTACGCTGTGTCAAATCCTCACGTTTCATAACAGCAGTTGTTATCGTCCGTATGGAGTGCGCGACTTGTAGAGTTGTAAAAAAACAATATTATAGTCGAAAATGCAAAACACAAATCTGTGATATGAATTGATAGCTGTACGATATTACAGCACGGACATGTGTGGTCTCTGTGACTCCGTCTTACAATTAGTGGGTAACGTAGCAAATTTACGCTTAGCAGATCGCATTTAGCTCCGTTAGTTTAAAAATTGAAGTGTATCGACCTATTATGAAACTTGATTGATGATAAGAAAATTGTTCCATGTTTGTATGTGAGACTTTTACGATAGTTCAATGCTGTAGCGAGTTGTGCATATAATAAAGCATTAATTAAAAATGCTCATAACTCAATTAAAAATTGAATTATAATTAAAATCCTACATACGACGTTCTGACCATCAAGTTTCATAATATGTCATATGTCTAATTTTTAAACCAACAGAGCTAAACGTGATCTGCTGAGCGTACATGTCACGCTGTAATTGTATAAGACGGATACACCAATGTCTGTGTAGCGTCCTCTTAATATATATAAATAAATTAGGAAAGCTCACTCTGAGAGCATGCTGAACTCCCGGTTTCCAAACATAATAATATTCAATGCAATAAACTGTAATTGCAAATACAATTTAAACAAAATTTGGTCAAAAATGTAAATATTATGTTTGTAGCTTATAGAAACAAAAACTACTTGACTGATTTTAAATTTCAAAGTTTGTTTTTATAGAGGTACCTACCTATCAAGAAAGTTTAAAAATTAGTTAAAAAATATACCAAATACAATATATACGTCCACTAAAACATGGATTATAGGTATACACAACTATTTAGCGCTGTATTACATATTATATTTTATTATATTAACTTTACATCCAAAATTTGAAGAAAATTATAAAATTATTTATACGGTCTATCGTCTATGGTACTGAAAATACAGTTTTCATGTATGTATTTAGTACCCATTTAGTTCATGTGTACATCTATTGACTGTATAGATGCTCGTTTAAAGAATCACTCGGCCGTAAATTAATAATTATAATTTAACTATCATGTGCATGCGCATATAACATAATATATATAAATTAATCTAATGATTGTGCGGTAATTTAAACGTATGAAAAACAAATTTAAACAAACAGATATCGCTGCTCGTATATAATATTTTAATTACATGTTATAAACGTTTCTGATGCGAAATATGTTATGCATTTTTTTTATTCATATTTGACGAACTCTTAAAAATGCAGGCCTTTAGATAATTAGACAACATTGCAGGGGAAATATATAGGTACCTAATTGAGTAATAAGTCATTAAGTCAAGATCTGTATTGATATAGATATATATAATGTTATGTATCTGTATGTGTGTGTGTGTGCAATCATAGGTCAAAATTATTAAAGATCAACTAAGTGTCGACGACGACGTTTTCCCTGTTTTTTTTCGCACAGTTCACACCGCTGATAACATGTTAAAAAAGTCTTTCTTTTTAACACGACTCGTCGAAACATCGAATAACACTGCATACAGGCACTCGATGTGTGTAGGTACATATTTGTACACATCATGACCTATGTAATATTGCGATTTGCACAAACCACATAATATCCGTGTAATGCTAATATATGTAATATTAATAATACAATTACAGTTTTATAAATAGGCAATTAAAATTACGGACATGAATATTATACCTTCGTAGGTACATTATAATAATGGCATATCATTATAAGTATTATTATTATTATTGTACAATGTGCGCGAGGACAGCAAAAGCTGCAATATGGCAATATCACGACAACACAATATAATATAATATAATATTTTGTTAATACTCGCGGAAGAGGAGTGCAGCGCGGCGAAGCTGTCGGCGAACCGTATCGCCAGAAAATACGAAAAGACGTGTAGGTAGGTAGGTAATAATACCTACGAATATTATAAATTCGTACACAGTTGTAGATACCTACGCACGAGGAGCAGTAATGTTGGAAACGAGGAAAATAAAAAAACAATAATAAGTAATATTATTGTTGTAACGGACGCACAAGGCAGCGGACGGACGACTATATAATACGCGCACTTCGTATATAATAATAATAATAATATCAAACAGGACATCCTTTGGGCAACCAACCGGCTGTGATGTGGCAATATCTTCGGTGCGGGCAGGAAGCAATTGGCCGTCTCCGTCATCCGTCTCTCTTTAACTCAACAATTGGCCGTAGTTCCTCCTTCGGCGCCCGTTTCCGGCGTTCGGCGACCACGACGACGACGACGACGACAAAATAATATTATGTCACATCGCGCACGATCATAGGTAGTCGTAGTCGCAACGCCAACCGCGACAGGTCGCACAGCACGTCGTCCAGATGGGAATAATATAAGGCAAACGATATTGTTATCTGTGTCATACACTTTATCGCTCAGATTTTACACATCGCGCCGTGTTGATATGATAGTAATAATAATAATATTAATATTATATTTCGTATTATTATAATAATAATAGGAAGCCCTATTATGGTATAATTTATAATAATAATATGAAATATATTATAAATATCGTAAATAGCGGAAGGCGGAATACATGCAGACGGTTAAAAAAACATCCGCGAAATGCTCACGCTCACGCACGCGTACACACACTCGCGACGTCGGAAAGACCTTGGCAACACGAATCCGGTCCCGCGCGATAGTAAAAAAATTTAATAAATTATAATAATATATTAAAATATCATATTATTATTATAACGTCATGCGAAATGCGAATATTATGATATTAATGTGTACACGACGTACCTTTACGTCGTCGTTTTAATTTTTTTCCCGATAACTCCTTTTCCCGTTTCGAAAACTTCCGATGGTTTTACGCCTACCAAATAAGCGTATAGACGTGCGTAAATCAATTCCGCCAAATCGCTGCTTATACGTCCGCTCGAAAATAATATTAATAATAGGTACATATTATGTTATGTCGTTGTTTTAGCGTTTTAATCGTTAGAACGTTATACACTAGATGTCGCTGCTGTTCTGTAAAATATAATATATTACTCGACAAATTCTTTATTTTCCGATTTTGTTATTATAATATTTTTATTTGCAGAACCACGCTCTCACGAACCCACCGAGAGACCGGAAGGTTGCTATCACGTTCAATTGTTCAAAGCTATCGCGGTAAACACAAACACGCCAAATCCCACTCGCCTCGTGCATTGTGCAACAATGTACAGACTCGAAAACAAACTGCTTAAAAAGCTACCACTTTACGAGCTATACATAGACAATGGTACTTATAATATTATATACTTATATTATCTTAGACTATATAGTCGACTTGCTACATGATGTCGACACCAAACAATGTCGATACATCTATAATGATAATTATTATTGTGATCGACACAAATCATTACTCACGATATTGTTGTTTAAACCGAGTAAGCTGTGTAAGCTAAGTAAATAATAATATAATTTGTTTGGGAGACAACACGTTATATTCGACAATAAATGAATAAATCGCACTCTGGAAGTCGGCTTTTCCGTTACAAAACCGTTGAAGGATATGATTTGAGCATAGCTGAGTTTCTAATACTAACGAATAAACTGCAGCGAAATATTAGCACACGTTTTGGATGGTAAAAGACGAAGTCCCGCCAGATTGGAATTTTGGTAAAAAAAAAAATCGAACTGACAAAATAACAGTGACCATTTTGTCTTGTCCACGATATATGCATAAATATATATACTAGATAGAAGGTAATAGGTACAGAATTTACAATATATTATATTATATAGGTACCTACTGTACAGTATATTATACTCACATGGTGCCTATATATAAGGGGCTAATTACTAATTATTATCCGATTAAAATCATTATGATAGCGTTTGTAGCAATATTGATATTATATAGATCAAAAATAGAAATCGAATCTTCCAATTAATAGCTGTAAACAAAAAGTGGCCACTTTTAATAAAACAGTTGAGAGTTTGCAAACGTTTTAGAGATTCTTCTTTAGTCTTTACTAATATAGTTTTTTTTTTATTCAGATAAGACGTGTCGAAGACAAAAAAGCAGTTCGCAGTTCTTTGTTTCGCAGTCGTGGGAATGACTTCATGTGCGGGGTCCGTATAGTCAAAGTGCAAAAAAGTGTAGCAATAATTTAAGTCCTTTATAAAATGCATCGATATATATTATTATTATTTCCGACTATAACGCAGAAATCGTGACGCGCTCAGTTCTGTAATATGTGCCACGGCTTGAACTTAATATAATATTATCATGAAACATTTTTATTTATGAATTTGTTAAAAGTACCTACGAGCAATATAATAGCATTAGATATAATATACATTATACGATAAACACACAGTTATATTACAAACTTTTAAATACACAAAGAATACTGATGTAGTTTTACAGGTATACGCTATAATTATTATTTAAACCTATAATTATATATTTAACAGAAAATAAAAACATACCTGCACGTCATTGTCAATACACATTGGATTGTTAATTCCTATATAGGTAGTTTCAGAATGTCCGCAGTCCGCACTGTACGAGATGGATAAACAATTTAAAAGTCTTACAAGTCCTCGTGTACCTATATAGGTAACAATAATAGGAGATAATAAAGTGCATATTAAATCGTTTTGCGATCAATTTCGATGGAAAGTCACGCGCCGGCTTTAATTTGCCTCATATGCGGTCTGCCTGCAGCAAAGCTGCCGCGGATAGTCTGAGGGAGAACGGTGGACAACGGTGAAAATATTATAGTCTTGGGGATTAATTTTGAGGGCGGAGAATCATGAAAAACATCCGATGCTGCAAGTGTGCAGAGATTTGACAAGTAAGTGTAATTTTCTGCCTTGTACGGATCCCACCATAGTGTACCGTACTCGAAAAATTGAACGCACACTCTTGAACGCGTTACAAGGGCCTTATTTAATGATATAATAGGAACAATATTGAAAGACCATCGAAATAAAGTAAAACTTTGATAAGCCGTCCCCGCACTTGCATCGTATATTATTATAAGTGCGGGCACGGTATAAAGTTGAATTCAAAATCAAAAACTCCACCTAAGTCAACAATCCCGTTCCCGGCACGTCGGCGACGAGTACAGTCGATGTCGTAAGCAAACACAATAAGCAAACGAGACCTAAATAATATGTTATATATTATATGTATTTATTATATGTCGTACAGCCCGAAGCATATTTTGCCTTTCATATTGTAATATCTATAGATCATCCCACTACAATATTATATACCAGCTGGGTTCCTATACCGCGTTTTCGCGATGAAATATTACACAGTCTTCCGATAATAAAAAAATCTTAATGGTTATTATACCTATGTTATACACAGACAATATTCATATAATATTAATTATAATATCATTATCGCACGTATAATTTACACACATTAGTTTATCGTCGTGGTGTGAATATAATAATTTATGTGACTATACGTTAAAAAAACGATATTAAAAAAAATTGTGTTTTATAGGCAATTTGCTTGTGGCTGATAGTAAACATTTTAATTTTTCATCAGACTATTATTAGTACGTATAATATACAGGGTGATTCCTCCTACGTACCTGCCAACCTACATCTTATTCAAATCCACCTACAAACTACGTATTTTCTAAACTGAAACTAATGAATTCCTTATAATTGATAGACAAAATTGATTGCATAAATTGGCAGTAGCAATCTCGAATTGTTGTGTGCATTAGTGTAGGTACCTATAACATATTATATAAGTAATGGATTTATTTAGGGGGAAGGGGGGTTACCCAAAATATGTAATAAATTAAAATAATAATTATAAGTATACTAATAGTTTTTCAAAATCTCAATTCAAAAGTTTATATCAATTGGCGAAACAAGTTATTAGTAAAAATACGGTGAATTGCCCGGTATATAAGGTAGTTATATAGCCGAATCATAATATAGGAAGTACCTATATTACATTTTTGCTTATTAACACATAAACAATATATAATAATTATTATTTCCACTGTGTGCACGTGCGTCACATATATAATGCGTACCTATATTGATCATTTGATCTACTCGTATTACAAAAATATATTAAACTTACATGATAGTATAACTAACTCTCATGAAGCACTCGCGTGTTTTTAGACTATACCTATGTACCTATACTTATATGTATATCGTATAATATGCACAGTGACACTGTGCAGTCTTTGTGTACCGCAAATGTCATTTATTTATGTAAATAAATAAAATGATGTGACAACATTGCATTAAGGAATTTATAAACGACGAATATTATACTCATGAAATACGATGATTTTAAAAGACACATAAGACGTAGTCTTATAGACAAAAATAAAATATGTTAATACATAGGCATTAGACAGACACACAATATAGCAGCTGAATTGAAAAAAAAACTAATTTACGTTGACTTAATGCTGCGATGACTATAGATAACTCGTTGGTGGCAATAACATAGGTATATATAGTTTATTAAAAATTTACCTAGTTTATACTATAAAAACTATTAAAAAGTGATAAACGCATGTATAAGTCATGATAGAGTATATTATATTCTATAGTCCCCGAGGCTTGGTATTTAATTAATAAAGAAAGTCGATTATAATTTATAACTAAATCAAAATACGCAATAAATAATGATTAGGTGCTATTATAATACACATATGTAGACAGTGTGTATTTTTATTTTCATCGCTCTTTTTTAATACGCTATATATATATACTGACCAAGTTGCAAATAATTGGTAGCGAGACCGCAAAAAAAAAGAAAAAAGATAATGATAAATTTCTTATACTAACGTCGGCGGAGCGTATGTATAGTTATTTAATTTAATATAATATTATTTCATATTATAAATAATAACTGTTAGATACAATGTAAAATTGTATACGGAGATTAGCCAGACAGAGAATGATAATCATAGAACAACATACCTACCTATAATATACATAGTATTATAAAATATTATAATTTATACCATATAATTAATTACAAATCCGTTTCAATTATTCTGCCTGAGCAGAGAATTTATTTGTCTAAAGTTGATATATTAATATCAGCGCGTACGTTATAGTGTAACTATTATTATCGTAGGTGTTGTGGGTTTTTTTTTTTGTCATTTGAACAATCAAGATAAATTAATTATATATCACAGAGTATGCGCTGTGTAACGCGTCTATAACTTGCCGTCAATCCGATTATTTGCTTACGATAATATTTGTGTTTCGTAAAAAAAAAATTAAATACTTTTCCCTCATACCGATGCCATGTATTGCGAGTACAGCGACTTACACTATTCACTGTCGTAGTACATATGTTTGCATAATACAACAATAATAATAATATAAAA
>NC_042494.1:75915669-75959598 GCF_005508785.2 Acyrthosiphon pisum | reverse complement strand
AATAACTGTTAGATACAATGTAAAAATTGTATACGGAGATTAGCCAGACAGAGAATGATAATCATAGAACAACATACCTACCTATAATATACATCTTAATATATATAAATCTCGTGTCACAATGTTTGTCCTCAATGGACTCCTAAACCACTTAACCGATTTTGATGAAATTTTTTACACCGTGTGTTATTTGGTCCAACTTAAAAGATAGGATAGTTTTCATCGTGAGAGGAGCAACCCCGGTAGGTGCTAAAACGGGAATTTTGAGATTTCAGATCGAAATTTTTGTTTTTAAATGGTTGCCATGAGTGATGTCGTATAAAATGATTCGTTCTATAAATTTCAATACAGAATTATAGTGAACATTTAAGTCGTTGCCACGGGAAAAAACAAACTATAAACAGATATTTTATGATTAACATTTGTTTTTAGTAAAATGCCGCCAAAAAAGTCTAACCTCGACAATGCGTATAGCAATGAGGCACGACGCAAACGTGTTGTAAGACATCATGAATCGGCTAAAGAAATTGTTGCAAGAAACGCAGCTCAAAGAATCAGGGCAGCACAGAGTTGTGCACAAGAATCTAGAGAGCAGCGTGATGAACGTCTGCGACAAAACATTTTGAGAACAAGAGTGGTGCGTGAACAGAATATATACACATTTAGAGCCCAAGATGGACGTAATTTTGAAACCACATTTAAAATACAAGGCCAAGTGTATCATATGATTGGGTCGTTGTTGCCGATGCCTAATAATGACCCAAAGTTTCAATAAAGAACTTTGTAATTTACTCATTCATTGCAGACTATGTTCTATCCTTAATCCTGTGGGTTATTATTAGTGACATTATATGAATATTAATGTTCACTATACGTGAACATTAATATTACTGTATGTTTACTATACGCTATGATCTCCGAAACCACTAATGAACTACAAATAAAAAAAAAAAAATGTCTAATACATAATAACAATAATACACGGCCTACGAAAATGCAAAAAAACAAACTAATACGCGGGCAACGCCGTGTCGGGACAGCTAGTAGTATTATAAAATATTATAATTTATACCATATAATTAATTACAAATCCGTTTCAATTATTCTGCCTGAGCAGAGAATTTATTTGTCTAAAGTTGATATATTAATATCAGCGCGTACGTTATAGTGTAACTATTATTATCGTAGGTGTTGTGGGTTTTTTTTTTTTGTCATTTGAACAATCAAGATAAAATTAATTATATATCACAGAGTATGCGCTGTGTAACGCGTCTATAACTTGCCGTCAATCCGATTATTTGCTTACGATAATATTTGTGTTTCGTAAAAAAAAAATTAAATACTTTTCCCTCATACCGATGCCATGTATTGCGAGTACAGCGACTTACACTATTCACTGTCGTAGTACATATGTTTGCATAATACAACAATAATAATAATATAAAATAATATATTACAGGTATGACAGATGATTGTGAATAATTATAATAGTTGATGTGTAGAATAATGTTACGAGTAATACCCTAGGTCAAGGGTGCTTGCACGAAACGCGTTTTTTAAAATAATGTATGATGGCTGATACCTCGGACGATTAGTAAACGGAACACACGCTGCACACTTCGCCATGAGCGTTTTTTATCCTTCTAAAATTGCATTTATAACACGTCAATCAAAAAACATCTATATACACCGATAAAGTGATTATATTATTAATCGAAACACTAAAGTTTTCTTCCCATTTGAAAATTCGAAATCACAACTATTTAATATGTGTACCCACCGCACCACCATAACTATCCTGTATCGAGATGAGTATGTAGTGAGACGAGTAGCCTGCACACTTCACCAGGGTACACCTGTTGCATAATATTATAAGAACATTTCACTCGCTTATAATATATCGACGAAAAGTAATAAATTACATATAAATGAATGTGATAAACGTTAACAAAAGGTACCTATAATAATATTAACTTTAATGTTTACGTTTGTTTACGTTTGTTTACGTTCATTTAAAAATGAATCTTATATCTTAAATCTTAAATCGTATGTCTTGTAAAGCGTATCTAAAAAATGTATAAAATAAAAGCTTTCAAGACTCAAATTAAGATGGCCAGTCCCTTTAATTAGACCGCCGTCGAAAGGATTTTTTTCTTTCATAAAAATGAAAATTGCAAAAAGGAAAAAAAATACAAGAAAATAGCTACGTTTTTGTTTACCATAATCCAAACGAGAAGGTAAGTCGTTGATTAATATTTTATACGCAAAAACAAAAATAATGATAAAAGTAAGATGAAGTTTTACATTAAAAAAAAAAGGAACTTTGGTACAACACATTAATAACGATGATAAGTATTATTCATTACAATTCCTTGGAAATTTAAATAATAACTGTTAATTTGAAAATAATAATCAAAACGAAAATAAGTTTACAATAATAGACGAAATATTAAGTTGATTGGCGCCAATGATGGAATTATTGGTGGGATGTGAATGGATTGCTCCCCCTTGGAAATTGGGGCTTCATTATTTTTCATGTAAGTATTTATTGCGATAAATTGCAAATTAATTTAAAAAATAATATAATTTTTATTATATAAACGAATATTACCGTTTTAGAATTAAAAACATAATATATTATAATATCCATAAAATAATACCCAGATGACTAATAATGAATCAGAAAAAAAAATTAGAATATTCTGGTATCCGGGTATGTCGTACACATTTTTTAACTCTGAACATCGTTTTGTCGCCAAAACTGATATACTTTACGGAAAACGAATTATAAAATAAAAACAAATAAAATATATAGTCATACAATTATAATAGTATCCTCAATAAAAATTACAAAACCCTCACCCAGGTAAAAAAAATTGGGACGATATAATTATTTTGATTTGAATATATTTTACAATTTAAATAATAATTCGCTCAACTCATACATTCATTGTAATTAACCGAGTCCCACATATTGATAAACAGTTGTTATTATGTAAGCCATTAACCCTCGACGAAAAGTCTTTAAAAAATAAACGGAAACATTTAATTCGTATTATCGAATTAAAATTCTCTTTGGTTACTAATCACTGCTCACAGACATTTATAGTATCTTGCTTAGTCCTTATTTCTAAAAGTTTCAATTCCCCATGAATAATAATTACAATAAAATAACTAAAATTGTTTAAATTATTTGTTTGAATGTCCAATTTCAACAAGATTTGAACTACAAATATCTATAAAAAAAAAATTTTGATTAAAATTTTTGGGTTTTAACTATTTATAAATACCTGTATAAACAGCTTGAACAAATATTTCGAAAACCATACCATATAATAATAATGCCAATATAAATATTTAGTGATAATTTCAAGCATTGAACTGATATAAATCTCTCGAAAATATGTGAAATTATAATATTTTTCGTGCTAGCACAGTTGCATTTATTTAAGCCAATTCCAACTCACTGAATGGAAATGTCTAAAAAATGAAATGTCAAATGATAAATTATCATAATATGATATTATATTACTTTATGTACATATAATTCAGATCCCTTCGTATTATTTTCATATTATTAATTGTTTCAAAAACATATATTATGCATCATTACTAAAAATGGCATTGCGTTTAGTCAAAAACATGAAATCCGACGTAATGTTTGACCTTTTGTATTATAATATTGTCTGCACTTATAAGGGCTATGACAAGTTATTTTGTTTTTAAGTGTAGTGCGCTGTGTATATATAGTATCGACTTTAACATTAAAATGTCTGTGATTAATCAATGATAATAATATGTTTGACCATTTCTTGGTGCGATGATTCTGTTATAATGGCGCTATTTGTGTTTTAATTGTAAATGGTAATCGACAAAATAATAAAAAAATAATTACACGCTTGTTTTGGCGTTAATCGTTTGATATTAAATATAGGAAAGACGTATAATAAAATAATGAAGACCAATCAAAAGCACATTACAAAAACGAAAAAAACAATTAATTTTTTATCGCGAAAAAAAATACAAATATCCATTAACATTTTTATATATTAATATAATAATTTTAAAAAAATTTGGTCTGCTTGCTCAACGATATTATGACATTTCGTCGCATGTTATGTATCAGACCACAATCTGAATAGCTACATAATTTTCGACGTTCAACCGACAGTGAAGAAAATTGACGTTGAAAAATTTATGATAATAATATTATGTTTGAACAGTGAAGAATTTAAAAAAAAGCTTAGAATCTATGTATTTATACAGCGTGCTCACAAAAATCTAAAATTGACGTTGTAACGATACGCGTCTAGAAGAACAACAACTATTTGTGACGAAACATCGAACACCATACAGGGAAAATCAATAAACAATCGTATTTGTCAGTCCTTCGACTGACTTACGTAGACTGACCTTTGTAGACCTTTAAAGTTTTAAAATATTGTTCGCAACGTCTATATAATATTATAGTATAATAATAATATATTCGTGGTATATATTGTACCCCTATGGCTCTCCCCTTTTTCTTCTTCAATAGTGCATTAATTGTTCAAAATATGATATTTGGAATTAAATTCTTTAGACTTTTTGGTTTACTTAAGAAGCAACTTAAGAATAAAAATTTGTATGAGTACTATTCAAATATTATTTAACTTTGTGTGCTAAGGACAATAGATCCATAATAATGGGTTTGTAAGTGATAAAAAATACTATATATGACGTATTTAGGATAACATATTATAATATATTTTAATCAGACCATGATATTATTATACTACAACCACGGTATCCATTGCCACACGTGTGTAATATGGCTGTCGTTGTTATAATAATATTAGTAGGTATTCTTATAATTATTGTGTCGAACCGTCAAAAGCGCCTATAATGTTATAAATTCAGCCATTTCCGCTCGTACAAAATACAATGCGCAAAACGCGTACAAAAGTCGGTCGTCATAAACAAGTCAAAAGTGAAAACAAATTATACACACAAATGCATGAAACTTTAAACCGAACAGCGTATAATGTGTGTGCGTTTTATACAGAGATATCAATTATCAAATTGCACGTTTACAGAAAGTTTGTAAACCCTCGCGAAGCGTGTTGGACATCGCATAACATAATATTATTATATAGTAGGTACGCGCGATGAGATTATAATTCAATTTGCGTAACGAATAATGTTTGAATTGACGATTTTGATAATTCCGTGAGCAATATTAAATAATATATTTTATAAAACTGTATTACGATATTACAATTTTGTTTAACTGCTGCAGTCAACACTTGCTGTCGGCTAAAATCAATGCATGATATAATATACATATAGGTATAAAACATTGTTCGTGCGATGCGATGCCCCTATTATTATATTGTATTGTTTAGTGTATATTTGTGGGGTTATTAAACTATGTTGGCACATCATTCGCGTTTTTAATAATACGAAAAATATAGAAATTATATGGGCCCAAATCGGATGCGTATTATAATATTAAGTAGTGTAATATTTACCGGTATAGGTATGCAGTGGAGAAATAATTGAAATAGATCCTGTTTTAAGATCGGCGAATTGTCCATAAGCAAATCCCACCAAATGCTGTGCAAAGACTGGGAAAATATGAAAAAAAAACACCTTTTGAAAATTTGAGCTTTTAGGTGTTTAATGTCTTTTTTAATTATAGTCACTTTATTCGATTTTCGTACTAAAATATTATTTGCAATATTTCAGTTCGATGGAAGATCTCGTCTCAAATTGTTTAAGAGAAACCAAAACCGATTTATATAGCTTTGTTTGAAGACGCGTTTTATATTGAACGTTGATAATGTATTTTAATAATAATGATATGGGCAATTTAAATAATATTATAATACTTACATCGCACGCGGTTAAAATATTCTTTAATATATTTTTAAAAATTCATAAGTCAAATTCTTTAAAATCACGATACGATCTAAGAAAATGTTTAAGGTGCCCATGAAGATGGTCTGCATATAATATATAACAAGGGTTCTCAACCTTTTGAGGTCCACGCCCCCTTTCAAATTATTATATGAGTTCACGCCTCCCCCCTCACTACTATAAGATTGATGTATGCATAATATTTATATGTAAACTATACTTTAATGTTGGTTATTGGATTAATATGAATACAACTTCAATGAAAAAAAATTAAAATTAACTATTATATTAAATATACAGTTAAAATTTTGTTTCAACATTTTCACGCCCCCCCTGAAATTTTGTCACTCCTCCCTAGGGAGGGCGCGCCCCCCAGGTTGAGAACCACTGATATATAATATTACGTTATTTTAACAATTTGAAGATTTTCGTTATGGTTTATCTATTATGGATGCGAGTTTTCTTATTGTTAATTTTCTTGTAGTACCTACTATTATAGATAACCGATAAATTTAAGACGTAATAGTTATAATTTAATGGAACATTATAATATATTAGAATATGTCATACTGACGTATTGTAACCACAGGCGTACAGGGGGATGTCCAGCTCAGTGAGAAAGCAAGGTTACCACCAGCCCAACTAGAGGTGGACTGGATTTAAATGAAATTATCCTCAGTATTATCTTGTTTACTAAAAGTTATGAAATATATAACACAGTGCCAGGCCGAATTAAATTTATATTTTTCATCATTGTTTATTAGTGACAACCTAAATTTATAACCGTTTTATAATAATATGCCTAAATAGATTTATTTCGACGGTCATAGTTACCTACTTATTTTATTTTAGTATAAAGCGTATAAACGAACATGGTTCAGCCCGGCGGCCTCAGAAAGTCTGCGGCCAAGTAACCAGACAAGTCCCCGCCATAGATTGTGACTATAAATTGTATTATATCAATAGCATCAGCTGCTATAGCAACCGAATTTAAGTGACCGTTTCCGGAGGCAATGTATACATGATGCATTTATACACATATGCATTATAAATTACATAGGTATTACACGTATATGATAGTTTAATATACCCATGATATACATATTGCATACATTTTATATTATGACGTTTCAATAAAATACGCCAACTCAATATTTTGTTTGACGATCGGTCGATTAATTCATATTCTGAAATCAATACAATCGAGAGACGATTGTACGAATTTGATACGAAATACATTATAGGTACAACTTTGAATACAAAATTTTACTCGGCATATTTTAGACGTTAGTGCATCAAGTTAATCATAATCACCGTTATATAGAATATATTATAGATTATCATTATCATTATTTTTTTTTTTTTATATTGATCTTAAGCATCGGTCGACTGTCGTGGCTATTACAATGTTGTAGGGGGCTTATGGTTGGTTGAGAAACACGTCGTGTATGTTGGGCGAGGATTCGTCACAAAAAACACTTGGGTGGTCACCCATCTGAGAATTAGCAACATTGGCCGATGCTTGACCTCAGAGCATGCTAGTGACTGAGGCCAACCACCGAGCCAAACCACTACACTAGACCCCATAAGAAATTATTACGAATAACTAAGTCACTTATATAATATATCACAGTCGAGCATAGATTATGATAGATTATGCGGTTATCATTATTATAATATTAATTATTGTGCTGTGTAAAATAATTGGTACCTACCCACATTATTTTCAATATTGTGAACCGTACCTAAGAGTAAATAAATTGATATTGTACAAGTATTCTATTTTGGTAACGTTTTTGTTAAAAAAATTGTATTATGTCCTCACTGTAATAAATGTATGGCTGTTATATAATACCCATTTATTGTAAATGAGCCTACATACAACGATTAAACTTAACTATTTTATATAGTAATTATAGGTATTTAGGTAAGTACTTATATAAATGTAAATGTGATGTTCAAAATATGCATCTTATTCTTTTTTTTTTTTATCGCGACGTTGATTATTTCCGAAAACCGACAATAGTTAATTAGTTAAATGTGAACCCATATTGGTACTATAGACGGATGTGTGATTCGATTTGGTATTTATCGACGCGTCGAACACGAGTCATCGTGTTAACATTTAACGTAGTTGGCGGAATTTAAAAGTCAAAAGTTTCATTCGGATCATATAGGCCGTAAAATAAAAACCCAAAACATTATTATTGCGACGTGCCTGGCGAGAGACCTCCACCACCACACTCACACTCCGGTCTCCAAAGACGTATATTGATTGAAAAAAATATAAAACTGAATAACGACGATGTCCATGTTGGTGGTTTTAAAAACAAAAATAAATATAATTTATAAACTATTGGTCGAAATGACGCTATGATAATGTATGGTAGCCATTGGTAGGTATGTATATTAGTATATTATTATTATTACTACTATATTATAGCATATCCACACGGACGGATGCGTAAAGTGTGTTTTTTTTAACGATTGTACAACTTGACTTGACTCGCGAACGCGTAATAAATAGTTTAGTGGGCACCGCCAGCAGCAGCAGGTGTTGTAATAACACTGATCTGTTGATGGTGATATTAATTTTATTGCCTATACTGCTTCTATAGACTTCTGCTATTGCCTATATAATAGTGTAATATTTTATTGCTATTTTTATCACCAATTTATTTCCTCCTTCGATGCCGTGTTATCCGTTTTATTGCTATTGTAATAGCCGTTGTAATCTATACACGCGTCGTATATTATATTGACGAAATGACTACGAAACAGTAGGATTCTGTCGCAGAATAATCTGATGAAAAAAAATACTACCTACCTAATGAAATTACTAGGACGTTGAATAATAATAATGATAATCAGTATTTAAATATATAATCATACCTACATCGATTATCCTGCAGGACAGGATATTCTTACACGACAATATTTCGAAATAATAATAAACTGCCGTTTTAATATTATCTGTGTAAAAAAAAACATACGTTCCTATAAATTATGTATAATATTATAATTTATAAGTAAAATATTTTCTATGATAATACTGAATTCTCTTAAACTAATGTTTAAACTTATGTTTTCTTAAATTCATCTCAAGTCGTGTAAAGTCGATTGTTTCCTCTAATCCCCGAAGAGATAATGCGGAAATAAGATTTCGGAACTCATCACACACATAGCTCACGCAGTCTTTCTGACCAACATCGTCGTACGCATTATATTATTATTATTCCGTTATTTTGTCTAGACCGTCGCCGAGTCATGGGTGGTGTGCTAGAAACGCGGTTGCGCAACAACAGCAAAGTTGCAAGCTGTCGGTCTATTGCTCGGATTTAGAATATTATAATAATATTCAAGATTTTACTACATCAAACTACCAGCGCACACGCATCACAAAAATCATAATTAGATGTCAGCCCAGATCTTAACGTCATAAAATATTATATTAATAACGGACCTTCGTGGCGGGCTGTGGAGTGGGGAGGGTGGTTGTCGAGCAGGTTTTCGTCAGTTGTACAAATGCGCAGCGTAGGCTGCAGAGGGACAGTGAGACACACAGAGAGAGATAGAGTGAGAGAGGACAGACTGAGATAGAAATAGTGTGATTGAAAGTGAAACGTGCACCTACTCACCCGCGGCGTTGTGTTAATAACATTAACGACGATATATTTTTATTTACACGCACACGACGCGCACTGTACTATACCACAGAGGGCCCAGACAAACCACCCCCTCCCCCTCCCACAGACAACTCACCGCCATCCACCGCTCGCCGAATTATTCCGGATTCCCGTACTCGCGGAGACGCACCCCTTCCACCCGCACTGCACCGGTGGCGAAGACCGAAAATGAAAACGGTATCGCGCGCCTGGTCCCGAAAAAACCCGTCCGCCCGTCGCCGTTTATTAGGGGGCGGGCCACGAACGCGTATGCGACGCACTTGTCGCGTTCCCGGAACGGCCTCGACCCCCCGGTGTGGGGGGGGGGGGGTTGTGTTTCGAGGAGTCGTATATCGTGTATAATAATAATATATAAGCCACATTCTTCGTATATGCGACGCGTTGGGCATTTATGGGGAGGACAACACGCGGTGACGTGCCGGTGCCGGGGCTGCGTTCCAACCGAACGCGCTCTCGATGAGGATCACAAAATAATAACAACATCGTCATCGTCTCGACGTGTCTCGACCTCCGCTGTGGTGGTTTGCAGGTCGGCTCCGGTATATATGTTATAATAAAAATAATATAGCCAAAGGATAAATACAAATCGAGATGCACAGCACTGTTTCGCAGCTGCAACCGGCTGCACTAGGGCTGACTGCATAAGGTGCAGATGCAAAACGTTGGTCCACTATACATCTTATCCGCTCATCACCCGAAGTGTATAATATATTATAATATGATACATGTTCCAAATTTGATTAATATATGCATCGAAATTCTTTGAAAAATATCCAGCTTGGGAACGTAAAATTAATTATGTAGGTACCTACCTACCTATAATACTGTCATTCGAAAAAATAATATACTTACAAAAACATCTGATCAGAAATGGTTAAAAACGTTGTTTTGTAATTAATTAAAATAATATATGAAAAAAAATTCTAAAAACGTTTGTACTTTTCGAGAATATGAGTGAATAACCTTTAAAAATAACCACTATACTATTGATATTAACAATTCGTGAATATTTAACAGCTAGGTACTTGCTTATTTCGGGCATATATTGAGTGCACCAGTTTTTTTTACAAAAATATTACGTCAAAGTGGTTGAAGATTATATCCGATGATTTCTAACTTTAAAAAAACGAAGATATAGGTATAAGTGCCGACGTATTATTCATATAACTCCCATAACTATATACCTAACGTTTATAGATAAAGACAATAACTACTAGACATAGTATTTGCTATTGCTATTAATACTGCACGATAACAGTATTTGACGAGGAAATTCAAATATTTACCTAAATATTGCATTCAGAGTCAGCATATTGAGGAGCAGTATTACCGTGCATTATTAATATACCTACACTTTATTGACAAGAGGGGATTAAGATTACGATACTCATAAATTCAAAATTTTAATCTAAATTTTACATGATCCGGCTCTCAAGGTTTTTTCTGTACATAATTATTATAATATACCACCTGTATCATAATATATTATACCTACCTATATAGGTATAGGCGCTCATCAGTATAACCATCGAATCAAGTTTAGTCATTTAGACGATAATGCATAATTGTATTATACCTAATATAGTCGCTGTATATGGGGCGTGCTCACGGGGAGGGCTGAGGGTGTCATATCCCCGCTTTGGATTATTTTTGTCATAAAAAATATATGATAAGGCAATGAAAGTAAATTTACCGCTATATGACGTGGTCTGAAAACAGTCAAAAATTCATATTCCCCGTCCCCCCATCCAGAAAAGGCTGAGAACGCCACTGCAGGTCACGTAGATTTCATAATGTATGTATTATAAGTACCCGATGATCATTCTAGTTATGTGTTTTATGCAAATCCTTATCGGTTTTTTAAACGGTCCACAATAGATACGAGTGGGGTTTTTTGATCAGCTAACACGTTTATTTTTCATCTACAGATACACGCGCACAATCAATTTATCATATTATATTAGCCGTCTCTAATATTATATTATACAATAAATAATAATATAACTATCACAACAATGCAAAGTCGCATAACATTATTATGTATGAAACTGTAAGTACCTACCCACTAACTACATTTCACAGGAAATCCTGATTTCCATGCCACGGTGAATCACGTACGTTGCATTTTCATCTTCAGCCGTCGTGCGATTTATTTTGCAGAATAATTCGATAATAATATATATTAATATTATCACGTTACATCGATAGACTCAAACCCGTAGTAACTAGGTATACACGCCGTATCAATATTATTATTGTAATATTATTGTAAAAGTGTGTCTATTTACCGCTCTCAGCTACTCCTGACCGTTCGATAAAATATGATATCGTTGGGCGTATATAGGTACAACTCAAATGAAACGTTTGTAATAAAAGGCACATTCCCCGGCGAGTCATTTAAACTCGATGATGGTTATAATATTCAAATTTCACAAAATACGCCATGTACACATACACCTACATATAATGTAAACACAGTGCACACTATATATACATATTTTTTTCCAAATGTATATTATTATTCCAATATAATCAGTATAATTTATTCGGTTACGTTTTTACTTTTTAGCATATGAATAGCTATATTGCGTACAGGTACCTAAATAAATTATTTATTCTAAACGCATAGCCGAATGACTTATAAACTATACGTCATTATATTGTATAGGTATAAAAAAAAGTGAAAAAAAAACCCATTATCAAAACGGACTAATATAATATAATAATATTATAATGGTACCTACATAATATTATGTGTGTTACCTATTATTGTGAGCATATTATATTATATAGGTAGATATGATGAGGTCCGTGACATAAGTTCCGCGGATGTCGTCGCTAAAATAATATATTATATAGGTATAAATGCACCTATATATTATGTGGTAGTGATAAGCGACCCGATCAATCGATCTTTTGAATCGAATCGTCGATCGATCCCACCCGATTTTTTTCAGACTTCAGTAATCAGCAGTTCAGTCTTCACAGTGTTCAGCTTTACACTACCATACATTTCTTATTCATCGTATCTACATTTACAGAATAAGAAGACGGAAGATCGAGAATCACCCGACACCCATCACGGCGTCATTTTTTTTATTTGTTTTTTTTTTGGGGGGGGGGGGGGTAACGTACGTCCTTGTCTCGCATTCTGTAGCCCTGAAAACTTAATTTGAAAATTAACCATATGAGTATATAACATTATTATATAAGCGACAGTCGTCGTCTCAATCGCGGCCGTCATACTCCACAAAAATTTGAATTTTTGGCGAATAATACTATATACCTACCTCAGCATATAATAATATTATTATACCGCTGAACTATTACAATATACCGCGTGTACTCACCGTATCCGACACACATATGCACAAGGATAATATGTTAGATTAATATAATAACAATTATTATTATTGGTATATTATGCTTTGCACAAGTGCAGCAGTAACAACACCGTCGTATCGATTATACCGACATAGGTACCTACGCAATATTGCACACACAAGTAAATATAATATAAATAATAATATACGCGTATAAAATATAGGTAAACAATAATATGTCCATATTGATGTTATATTTTACGAACGATGATGAGCTACGAGTCGGATTTCCGAGACCACGTGCATTCGTTGTGATATCAGCGCACTTCTGCATTACAACACGACATTTTAATTATTTTAATCCCACACCATCAAAAAACTTTTCTTTATCCAACACCACTTTGCGCCGCAAATTCACGCATCTAATGACTTCATTCCATTTTATGGAACAGATAGTACCGAATAAGAAATATTATACTTACGTCACTGATTGACGCAACACTATATTATATTTTATATAATACTAGCTGATTCAGCGCACTTCATTGCCCGTAAAAAATTACAACTTAAAATACAAAATACGATTGCTCAACTTCTTTTGGGTGTACTCAGCCTCCCTGGTAAGCAATCGGACTATACGCCTTCGGATCGCGGACAATGTGTGACAGCATATCAAGTAAGCAATGTTCGAAAATCCGATGTGATGCATGCTTGAAGCTGATCTGCCGATTAACCAATGGCAACCAATAAACTAATAAATACTAATTATTTCTCCTACAACCAATAGCAACCATTTACAAACAAAAAATTCCACCGTAAATCTCAAGATCCCCGTTTGAGAACCACCCCAGGTTGGACCTACCGGCTCAAATCGTAAATCTTAATCATTCTGGAAACCACTGAAGCACACACAAAAAATTTCATCAAAATCGGTTCAGCCGTTTAGGAATGCATAAAGGACACACAGGCAGACATGCATTCATTTTTATATGTGTTTATAGATAGAAGATTATATAAATTAAGATTAAATATATTTGTATATATTATATAATATTATGTTATTATGACATTATGTACTTTAGAATTTAGATGAATAACTGCAAATATAAAGCGTTCGGAACGTTTTAAATAATGCTATTGTTATATTGTTCTTTTAGGAATTTAATTAAATAGTAAATAGTGGAAACATACTGTCATAATATGTGCATGTGTATAAGTCGGCGAATTCGACTATACGTATATTATAGTCGTAAAAAAGGAAGTCTCAATTATTATTATTATTGTTATTATTATTACTCTATTATTAATAGCATCAATGCCTCAACTCGGTTGTTAAGATTTATGGGTCCGTCTGTCACACTTTACGATCAACTTTATTCTAGACGATTCCACTTGCTATACAGCGTTCATTAATCGACCCGTCTGACGCTCTACTTTTACATCTGTCAATCTGAAGTAAGACAAATAATGGATTTATAGTTTAAAGTTAGACTCTATAAAATAGCAAAAAAAAAAATTTGATTCATATTTCAACTTTTTTTACCAACCGGAATAAATATTTTACACACCTCCAAATACCTGTCAATGGCTAACCAAACTCCTGTTTAGATAATTTTATTTTGTTCTCTCATTAAAAAGCAATTATCTATACATATACTGCAACTATTATAGAACATAACATTATGTTATACTACAATCTTAAGCACAATAACGTTCATAGAACCTTGAAATTATTGTAATATTTTACCAATGAATTGTTCTTATACCTTAGGTAAAATTTAAATACTTACTTATAATAATTAAGATATTTGTATAGGTACTTATGGAATGTATCTGCTTAAAATTCCGTGCCTTAATAAAGTAAACAAATTAACTATCTATAATAAAAAGAAGAATTTAATTAAGTCTAAATATATAAATTCCTAGGTCAAGAATTTCCAATTTGAAAATTCCAAAAGTAAAGATGTACGCGCAAGAATTTCTATAAAATAAGTATATTATAATGTCTTCAAAATGTACAATTCTTAATAAAGCTTAGCTCAATAAAACTGTTCTATTTAGCTTAAATTTATGCTATTCTTATAGCAGGCTCACGGAGTCATATGTATTTGAGAACTGAAAAAATGCAGCTTAGGTACAATACACAATTTTGTACAACATAATGATATTGTCATGCATTAATCTTAGGTACCTGTCCTGAAACAGCTGTCGATGGAATGTCCTGCAATAGGAGTATACAGGTTACGCGCGAATCAAACGAAAACTCACCGAATATCGGTCACAAAAGGAATTTCCTCGCAGGACTCCCTATGTGTGCCCACAGGGGCGATAATTATTAAGGGTTGTCCTGCACAGTATGGCTGGGGCGCACCGTGGTGACCAGAGAAGCCAGCAGTCGGCGGCTTTATCATAGGAGCTCCATAATATTATTATCCTTCCAGAACCGATGATTTCGTTGCCGGATAACAAATCATTTTTTGTTCGTTCGTCCTCCACCCAGACGGCATAATATTATACGACCAACGTTTTACTTTGCACCGTTACTTCTCACAGTTGAGTGATATGGCGAGCCGCTTTCTTAATGTCGTACGACACCGATCTTGCCTTTCGTCAGCACTGAACGTTTATAGGGATGACAGTTTCCTGCGAGCGACAATCGGATGGTTATTCATTGCTAGGTTAATCTTAATATGTATTACAGTAATCGAATGTGTGTCACAATGTGACCTATAAGATCTTACGCATCATACATTTGAACATTGTTTGTAACGATGAAAACAATAATATTGTGTTATGTGAGCATACCTATATTATTATAATAAATTACTCTATTAATTATATGAAAGGTTTTCTTAATGAGTACACTGTTTTTATTTAATACTTTATTCGTAAAAAATCACAAACGTTTTTAAAACTTCATATTAACGAAAACTCGTTCTTATAATAACAATAATAATTAATAGGTTCGCATTCCGTCAACTACATTTAACCATCGCGATGGGCGATGAGGATATAAACATATTGTTTGTATACTCAGACAGAAGAATTTGGAGTGTAACTGCGTAAGACCGTTCAATCTTGAAACAAAGTAATTGTTGTGCTTATAAAGGCGTGAAGTGCGGGCTGTTTGGGCGAGGCCACTTGGTAAGTACTGCAGATGGTATTTGAGCATTAAGAATATAGGGAAAAAAATTTTAAATAAAATAATTGAACAATGAAATAAAATACAAAAAATATTTTTCACAACGATTCAAATGACTATAAGAAGTCACCGTGGCAACAATAAAAATAAAACAACGCCAACTTAGTTAATAAAATATTATGGAAGTAGGTAAAATATAATATAATATTATATATATTATATTGTACCTGATTAATTTTAAAAATTAAAACGATCAGTGCATAAATCAGGCTAAAATAATCTATGTAATGAAACCAAAATAATAAACAAAATTATTACCAATACTACTAGTTATGATGTTCGATGTATTTTATGTACCTACATAAACAACAGATTACAGAACAAGTCCAGGCAACAAAAATACAAAATACATATTATAATATAATGATAGGGATCGCACTATTCAATAAAACATTTAGGGGTGAACAGGTGAGTTTCTGAAGTTTTATTTTGTTAAAGGATATGAAATAGGGTGATTGTTAACATTTATTATTTTCTCATGCAAAAATTATTTTACGTACCTGTAGGTTATATTATGTATACAATTTTAATTATTAATATTGTTATACATTATCACTATGTTAAAAATGAATATTATGTAATTTTAATTATATTTTTTCTCAAATATAATCGTATTTTTAATATTCCAGTGAGGGAAAATATTTGATAAAATATATTAGATGGAGATTAATAGCTTATATAATAATCCACCCAAAACTCTCTTAATCCGGTCTTATAGAAAATCATTTTAATATTGCAGAAATGCAGTATTTATACAAAGCCCTTATAATACTACCATAATAATAATTAATAATGATAAATATCCGGTAGCTATTTATAATATTATGTATAATTTACTTTCTTTATATTAATAAAATAAAACTAAAAGTCTATATAATATCACCATTATAAATTATAATCTATGAAATATAATTATTATTGTGGATCCATGATGAAGTTAAATTAATTTATGAATGCCTATATTATTATCTTTTTCGATAACTGCACACATTTTTTAATTGTGCTTAGTCAAATTGATATAGTTATTACCTAAATCTGATTCAAGTACACAAAAATAAATAGGACATATTTTATGTTTATTTTCGTTAAGCCAGTATATTTCGTAAAAATTGGCAACGTACTCTGATAGTCAAGCAAACTCACATAGAAGTAAAAAAAAAAAAATTGGTTTTTAAAAAAACTATTTTCATAATTTTTATAAGGCTTATTTCGTGTGGTTGTCGGATCGGATACCTATATAAAAAAAAAAACCATAGTAGATTTTTTCGAATTTGAGTACTTATCGATTAAATGTTTTTAAAAATATGAAGTTTTTCGAACGTGGGTAGACTAAGACTGTTTCGGGTGGTCCACTGATTGGGTTAGCGGCGATGTGTTGTACATCGTAAATATATACTTTATATTATGTACATATTATCTCCATCGTAATAATATATGCAAGTCATTGGTGGTACCTAAACCGCGGTTATTAAATCACGCGTTAGGAGGATAGAAAATAAAATCTTCGAAATGTAATAAATATTTTAATCTGCGCTCGAAACCTCTGTTGGAATCGATAGAGCAGCTGTCGTACCCACGAACTTGTATTGTAATATTATATTGATAAGTGAAAACTCGACGTCGGTCGTCGGAAAATATAACAGCGAAGCGTACCAATATACATCGTACCTATAGGCACTTAAAATATGTCCTTGTACTCCCGTTGTGAGGAAATATTTATAATGATATCGTTGAATCATAACATTATGATCTATATAAAAATTAATAACAAATTGGTCACGATAAAAGTATACAGTTTTAGGGCGTGGAATTTTATGAAATACAAAATGTAAATATAAATGTTTTGTTTTTTCTCGAAATACGTGTAGGTACAAGTATTACAAAACACGAAATACTTCAACATTCATTTTTAAAAAGTCAGTCACTAGAATAATAGATTGTATAAAAAAATAATCATGTGTGTGTTTGTGTGCAAGCACGCGCTTATGAAATTAAACTTCTTTCGTAGTTTTTAGTATGACGTCTAGCTTTTCTGAAAAATGAAAATGAACAATCTCGCAACAAGGAAAAAATAATTTATTTGTATGATTCTTATTATTTATTATATTCATTTTATTTACACTCATTTCATTATAGATTAACATTAATTGTAGACATTATTTTTTAAAAGTTTCAAGTTGAATTTAAATAACCATTGGACCGATTTACACCTACTTCAGGTGCAACATCAAATAGTTCCATAGTAATTTGATTTAAACTTGAAACTTTTTAAAAAATAATGTCTAAAATGAATCTATTATGAAATATAATAAATAATAAGAATCAAACGAATAAATTATATTATAATGCATCACGAACCTTAACCTAAAATCCTATTAGTTCATGCAAGTCCTTGTTGCAAGATTGTTCATTTTCAGATGATGTTGCACCTGCAGTAGGAGTGAATCGTTTCGATATTTATAATTGTTATTGTATACATGAATTAGATTATTGGTAAGATATTTTAGAAAATGCATTTGCTTAAAAATATCCGAAAATATATAAAAACGAATACGTTTTATTTTATTTATAAGGTGCTATGAAACGTGCTCATTTTGAATCAGAATTAATAAATCGGCATTCAATAAAATTATGAATTTACATAAAAATTCACGCCCTGGATATATTACTACATTTAACTTATTAATAATAAAAGTAATTTTAGATTTTTAGCTTCTAAAAATGACACCGTTAAAACATCTGGGGTGCTATTAACAGAACCAGTTGGTATTATAGAATAATTTAAACATCAAATTAATCAAGAATCGGGAAAAACAGGAAATGCAGTTTCGAAAAACCCTTGGTGACGGGCAACAAAAAAATTAGGGATTTAAAATGTTTATAATAGGTAATAACAAGTAGGTACTTAATACTAAGGGGCGAGGATCGATAACTGCCTGAAGGTTCGAATGTGAAGATTAAATTAATTATTGATTTGAATCCCCACTTCATCATATGACATAGAACGCGTAGTTTTTCAAAATATAAACATATATGGTCTGATTGTTGACGAACATTTTTGTTTGAAAACTTAAAAATAATAATTGATCATCAAACGCAACTCGGAGAGATTAGGATAAGGTGTATATAATTTTTTTTAGTACCATTATTTGGTTTGTTTTCTATAAATAATCTAAAACAGTTATATACATTTACAGATTATAGCTATTGAAAGAAAAATATAACAGCAACATTACATAATATTAATGATAAACTATTTTTTTAAACCCATTTTTTAAGATTTTTTTTAAAGGAATTATAGACTTTCACTGTCTTGTTTTAAAATTTGCTTTTTCAATAGTTTTTTAGTTCTTCAAAAGCCTCTACTTATTATTGTACCGTAGTTGACGAGGACCAGTCGACCGGATGTTCCTGTTTTATATATTTATATGTAATACGATATAAATCGATATTTGCACGCCTTTTAAAACGTGCTGACGACAATTATGTGCGTGAATTTTACGATATTATATAATACGACATAATATACAGACGAATGGTCGAATAATACTCGCTGGTCTGACAGTCGGAAGCGAAGAAATTTCGAAAGATTCCGGACGAGATAGGGACTATATTAATAATATCGTATTATTATGTTATTGATCGAGACTATAAGTTAGATAGTATTTATTTGTTGTTTCGAAAAAAAAAACTTAATGTTCATAAATGTTCCGCAATATAGTTGCCGTAGTACTGTTATAATACTATATTTTGTAATTTCGTATTGTCCGGCAAAATTGCTATGATAATGCTATTACTTTTCCACGCGCCATCGATGTGGGAGTCGACCAGACGGACACGTATATTATAGACATTACAATGTTTCAAGGTATTTCGACCCAAGACGATCACTGCAATTTCCGAAACGAATAGGTACTATAGTATCCCGAATATTATGACATAACAATATCATACTAATGTTCGCATCGAGTATTGTTTTGTGAGCGTGTTCGAAATATTATTTTCTCTAAAATACGCGCTAGAGATGTTCGTCGCGAATTAAACGAAAATTAAAAATAATAATCAGGCACAATATATTATTATTATTATTATTATTATATTTTGCAGTATTGTCAAATTTTATTTTGCAATCGCTGCGCCGTCGATTTTCCGTACGGTCTAAGAATATAACTTGTTTACACCGAAATTAATAATAATAATAATGTGTTTGTAATATCACCATGTATTTGGTATACTTATGGATACATTTTTTTTTCATGGTTCGTCTCGGGTCTCAAATGATGTATAAATCTGGTGGTCTAGTGGCGTGGAAAAAAAAACAAAAACTATACCTCCGACCGAGGAGCACTTGCCACTTCGACGGCGGCGGGTCCGGAAATAGTGTCTGTGCGTCTGTTGGACACATGTTCATTGTATGTGCTGCACCTCATCGCGGGACAAGGCGACGACGAGTGTGTGTGTGTGTGTGTGTGTGTGTTACGAAGAGCACATGCGTCGTTCACGTTTTTACGCATATACATACAGAGCGCTTATTGTCGGCCGACACGATGTCACTGTGTCGTCGACGTCGTCTTCTATAATAGTGTACTCCGTTCGCGCATTTACAAACATCCAGCAGCTGTATCACAATACGATCGGATTGTGGTGGAAAAACAAATGCACTACAAAATATATTATAATAATGCAAGATGCGACTTTGTGCGCCGTGGCGCCGTGCAGTGTAATAATATTGCGCGACACTCGCGCTAGCTCTATTTATACATCTAATAACGCCGACGACGATGATCGTAATTTTTTTTTTTATATAACACGCGAAGGCGGTGCAGTAATAGTTGGTTTACGTCGTCGCTATTATGGTGTGCATATAAAGACACCACACGGTCGTCGACCTCTCCTCGCATCCGTCATCTCGTGCCCCCCCCCCCGCAAAGGCTCGCGTGCGTTTGCGTGGGGTTAGATGGAGGACCCGGCGACGACCTAGGCCGGAAGTGCGAGCTCGGCGACTGCGCCTCTCGATCCGGAAATTTGTTTAAGACGGTTCTTATTTTTTTTTTGTCTTCATAGGCACAAATTACCATTCTGTCGCCCACCACCACTACACGCGTCACCCGAATTCGGCGGTAACGCATTAGGTTAACCAACAGTGGTTCGCGGACAAAACCCACCGCCGATTTGAACAACTCAATTTTCCCCGTTATGCGATCCGTGGGACGATAATATTATTATCATCGCCGATAACCGTCGTCGCCCGCCATTTAAGGCCATCGAAAACGTGAAAATTAAATAAAAATATGTGCCCGAGCTGGAGTTTGTACGGACCACGCGACAGCAGTATAATATACAACTACGATGCCCATAATAATCATAAATAATATTAATATATTGTGTTATAATACCGCGTGAGTTATGTGACCCCAGTGATGATGTCTAGGTAAAAAGTCATAACTCTTACGGGTTTTTGCAACAACAAAAAATAGAACCCCCCGTCGGGGATACTTGGACGCCGACGACCGTGTGTGCTGTGGAACGTTCTTGGTTTTTTATAATATATTTCTCTCCATTTCCCTATATAGGTACCTGAGAGACTTAATAATTAGATATACCCAAACAGTCATTTAATTTTCCCCCAGACATTCCGCACGCGGAACAATGCAATGCACGGGCCATTATGATGGGTACACCTATACAATAATATTAACAATACGATACTTTTGGTATGAAAAAAAAGGTTAATATTATTATGTTCTTTTTGAGTGGTCGTGGACCCTAACTGCATCGTATTACATTATTATTATTATTATTATTATTATTATTATTATTATTATGTATAATGTTGTTACGTCGGCGTTTATTTTAAGTAAGCACCGACTGCGTAATTTCAAACGCATATGCAATTTCACTTATAGTGAATAAATATATTTCCCGGAATTCCCTTTAAACGACCGTCGTCGGCCGGAATAAGACCAGAGATGATGATGTAAACGTGTCTGAAAACCGACGAAAACTTTTTTATTTTCTACGCAATAGTTTAATAATATTGTACTGTCCTGTTCTCGGGAACGTCTTATCTCCGTTCACCATCAATGATTATAATATAACCTTTAGTAATAACATGACGAGTTCATGAACATTTTGTTTACGAAAACGAATAGAGAACCTAGAACGATCATCACGTCTATCGTCTATAATAATATAATAATGTGTGCAATCTGTGTGACTGTGTGACGATATGTAACTACTGAAAATGTCCTCGTTTGTGTTATTTTTTGGATTTGTGCGACTTGTACGCGATATTGTAATTTGAAATATCGACGAAACCGAAATCAAACTCTCGTGGGTTAACATAATGTGTACATAATATTTTAACGCATAACACTCGTCTAATAGTCTATCAACATGTGCGTGGAACATTAAGTACAGTGCCTGCAGCAGACAGTATAATATGCAAGGTGAGATATTCGACGTATTGCACTCCCTCACGACACACATGTCGACGTATATTATAATAATATAAATATGGAATGATGGAATATTATTATATTATATGAAATATACGTCGACCAATTGCATAATATAATATTATATACCTAGTTATAATATTATTTACGAGCGTTCAAACTGTTCAAAGTCTCGACGGGCAGACCTGCACGACTGTGGTTGAAAATATATTTTTGCAGAATATCCGATGTAAGTATAGTTTATTAGAGGAATGTATTGACAATAAAAGTCTTAAAAATACACAGTGCCCACTAAATTAAATGTTGACTTTTTGCAAATATGTGTGTGCAGTGTGCACATATTAACTCATTAAAGCTTAATACTCGTATACACTCAGTCCATCACCATGTGCATAATATATTAAATTGGTTATATTATTATGAGGTGCCTGCAACAGATAGTTTACGAGGTGGGATTTTCAACGTATAGTGCAGGAGTGCACGACACACATGTTGAAGGATACATAAATATGGAATATTCGACCGATTGCAGAAAAGAGCAGATGGTTGAAAGTTCGCTACAGGGTTAGGTTGGATTGCGATTAATGTGATTATATTATAGTATTATGTCTAAAATTGAACGTAATATTATGTTGATAATAACATTTATTAAAAAAAATTAAAAAGTTAATTTCTAAAAAGAGGGTAAGTGGATGTCACTCTGCTGTACAGTAGGTTACAAGTAAGTCAATGTATAAATATGTAATGGATTGTATTAAACGTGAATTCAATGATATAATATCATTGTATAAGAAAAACAATTCTGAGCGGAGACGTTTCTTCAGTCTGGATTTTTATATTGTTATTATTTATTATAGCCTGTAAGTTAATTTAATATTATAATATTATTATTTTTTATTCGTTGCTATGGTGATATACAAAGCGTCAGAGTTTAAAATCCTATTTTTAGCAGTTTTTCGTAATTTGTCGGTAGTTTTTCTTGTGACATTGAATAACTATTGAGAAAATCAAAAAACGATCGTTTTAAAGTACCATCTTGATCCAATTTTCTAAAATATAAGGTACTATATGTATGTTGAAATCAAAGCGCTCCTTTTGGTAGACCATTTGTATACAGGATAAAAAAATAAAATCCATTGTAAAACCACTACAGATCCCTCGCTCCGCTCAGAATCGAAAAAAAAAATATTGCCTATAAAAAATATTGATTTTTGCTAATGTACGTAGGTACGTCCTGTTATGAGATTTTCGGGATGTATGAAAATTGTTTTTCTCTTCTTTTCAAACGCTTTTAAAATCGACCGATTAATAAGTGCGTTTGAGAAGAAAAAAAACTCGGTACCTACAAATTGTACAACGATCACGTGAATCATTCGTGACGTGAACGAGCTGCAAGTTACGACGTAGGTACGGGATATAATGATGATCGTAATGGTCGTATTTAATAAAATATATAACCACAGCAGTATAGGAATATTACACGGCGCGGGAACAAAAATATTTTTCTTCCGTTTCGTTTTCAAAACAGAATAACGAATAATACCCATAAGGCCATAACTATTGTAGTACACACCGCGTCATAATGCGTCTAGGCACCATCATCGTAATAATAATAATAATAATAATATTATATACCTAACATTAAGCACCTACTTCAAGCTAGGTATAATAATATGTTTACACACACCTCCGTTTAGCCGTTTTTGTCGAAAACGAAAGCATCCGGTCGAGTGCCTAATATTATTATATACGATTATATTATTATATTATTATATTATTGTAAATCAATATACCTAATAATATTATAAAACTAAAGTGTTTGTTTGATCGAACACGCTAATCTCAGGAACTACTGGTTCGCATTGAGAATTCATTTTTATGTTTGATAGTCCGTTTACCGAGGAAGGCTACAGGCTATAATATTATAACATCACGCTACGACCAATAGAAGCCCGGGGAGGTGCTCAAAAAGGGATTTTGAGATTTACGATGAAAATGATGTATTATTTATAAATGGTTGCCATTGGTTAATCCAGCAGATCAGGTACAAGCACAATCGAATTTTCGCACATTGCCTACCAAGGTGACCGAGTTGCACTAATAGCAGGTGGATTGCCTATACCAGGATGCAGGCTGAGTTGCACATACTGCAGCGAGTTACACCCAAAAGGAGTTGAACAATCACAATTTTTTTTAAGAGTTTTAATTTTTAGGGGTCACGCGAAGTGCTCGGGATCAGCTAGTAAATAATTATCATAATATTATAACACTATACAGCTACATTTGAAGCGCGCTCAGAACAATATTATAACATATTACTTACCTATTATACGTACAATATGATGTTTTTTGTATATTATAATATTATAATATAGCGTGCGACGTATACCATCATATATAGTATACGAAGGTACATAATAATAATAATAATAATAATATATCAAACATATAATATTATACGAGTGTTATTGTATTAATAATAACGCCGCCGCCGTTGTGTTGCGACACGGCATGTATACGTGAAACACATTACGAGATCGCGGCCGTCGTATTAATATTTCCTGATGCGTTTATAATATTCTTCCTGTATCTTTACCATACCGGTCGGTCGACGGCGGCGGATCGAGTGGAAACGTTAAAAACCGATTACAACCGACAACCCGTTTTTAACAACGCGTCCGTATGTAATGTAATGCTATCGTTATTATATATAGGTAGTTGTTGTATTATAGGTACCTATAATACAATAATATAATATACGACACGGGAATAATAATAATATTATATTTATGGCATTTTATAAGACGTTATAACGTTATCCTACGCGAGTTACATATTATTATCATTATTATTATTGTTATTATTATCATGCATACACACGCCGATAACCATACGAATAGGTGTTGTATCCTTTAATTTACATTATAATAATAATGTGTACAATTTCAACAAAAAATACTCAACACATAAGTATGAAATACGATCGGCCGTTTTCCGATCGATGTCTGGGACGGTCGTTTTACATCGTTTGGATGTCTGGGGCGTTTGTAATATATATTTCAATATATAGTATACCACCTACCTATTATATTATTAAAGTATACCTAGATCAGGGGTGGCCAAACTTAATTTTTTGGATAGGATCTCCTGAGAATATATTTCTTCTTCGAGAATAGATTGATATAAAACAATTATTATTTTATAAGTTTTTATGACTAATATTAATAAAAAAAAACATAGGTACTTATATATAAAGTATAAAATCAAAGTGTAAAGTAAAGCGTAAAAATAATTAGTCTTTCGTTTTAAATTTCTAAATAAATTAAGGTTATACTGTTGGCGTAGAAGCGTGTCATTACATATCGTTGCCCAGTTAATTATAATCTGGAGAATAGTCGCCAACTACAAAACGAAGACGCTGCTTAATATGCGATCATCAGATAGTTTAGCTCTCCAGTTCAGTATTCGGCTTTTACAACTGTCATGTAACCATGTAAAAAAAAATTGTAATTTCTCACAAACAGGTTGATCCGAAATATGTATGCAACTCAGTAACTCTATCTACTAAAGCTAAATGCATAATAATAATAATTTCTAACTATAAGGAGAATTGACTTTGTAAACATCTAAAGTCGACCGTTTGGCGGCCCCTTATGCTGTTTGGTATATAGATTGACACCGAACATTGTAAAATTGGTAGAATATGACGATATGATCGTTGAGGAAATATATATATGTGATCCACCCCCTTCCCTCCTTCCATATGAATAGTAATATGCAGGTGATAAATAGTATTATTATGCTGATGAATGAAATTAATGAATCGATAAATGGTTTTACTGCACGAGTGAAGAACAAGGACACAGTGTCACCGACGTTCAAAACGGTATTACCTGTAAGCGTATACCTACACTTATACTCGTGTGTCTACTGTATAGGTATATAATGTGTATAAATATGATAATATAAAATGTTGAGCAGCGGTCTAACCGATCTGGGATACCTGCAGAAACGGCAGAAGTCTTAATGTAACACCAGCCATCCCCCTCCCCCAATATTATCAAAATATCGCAATTTTATTATTTTATACTTTAGTATGATAATATGTTTGTACAAATTTGTAAGCAGTAGTACATAATTTGTGTCACTGAAGAGGCTTAAAAAAAATTCAGCTTGCTAAAAATTTCGAGCTATCAAAATCTTAGTGTGTTATTGTTATTTGAAGGGAAATTTTATTTGTTCGAGATGTCGAGCATTTCGAGCTATCAAGATTCGAATTACCAAGAGTACACTGTACATTACGCTCTATTTGTCTAACTATTGGACTATTGGTACCGGTTTTGAGCACATTTTATAACCTGTAGATGCCAGCGTAAAGCCTTGTTCACACTACACCGTGTCGTGTGAACCCGGCTTAATGCACCTAACAAAATATACAAATAATGTATAAATAGTACCTGGTATATGGTATTAAGAGGGCGCTACACCCGCATGCGTTTTCTCCGTTTTACAACTGTAAAGCATTGCGAAAACTGTTTTGCGTGGATAAGAACCTGTCAGGATGTAGTCTAAGCTAAGCAACCAAATTTTCACACTGTAAAGAAGAGAACATATTTTACTGTGCAACGACGTTTTTATTTTTTATATATCAGAACTTGAAAAAAAGTTATTCAAGTTTGAAAATGCATTAAATTTCAGTTAATATACGGATATCATTAAAATATTTAAGTCGTGGTTATGTCCAATAATAAAAACCTGTTACATCCCTGTCGGTTTTTCGCAAAGCTGACCTTCGGCCCGAGTGCAGAGATAATATTATATGTTTGATTTGCACAGTGGTAGAGAGGAGCCGGTCGAGTGTCCATCACTCGAACATTATAATAATAATATACATTCGGAGGATTCTTGAATCGCGTTTACCACTATCTCTATAATGTTATGTATTTATATAAATGATTAAATATCGCAAGACGTTTCAAATATATAAATGGTCATATATATATATATATATGGTATAGCGCTTAAGTGTGATGAATAAATGCGAATATTATATTATTATGTATATCATTTAAACTCGCATTAAAAATAATATATGTTTTCAAGTGCTCCGCAAACAGAGTCTAATAATACTATAATAATTTATTGCGGTACTCATATAGAAAATAATATAACTTATTAACATGTATTAAAATATGCGCTGTGTGTTTACTTAGACACCGACAATATTATAGGTAAATACCTATATATATATATATATATATATATAATATTGCGTATACAATAATATATTTTGTATTATGTGCGGTGAGAGCCCAAACGTGTTGTGTACGCTTTATCGTGCCCAAACTTGTCGCGTTTAACGTCCAAACGTGTACACTGCACCCATTAATAATGCGTATATTATACGGCTTGTCGGATGACAAAAAATATTAAAAAAAAACCAACGAGAAACGAGTTATATATAATATTAAAAGCGACGAATTATGTTTGTCCGCTCGCGAAAACCGTTTCCTATCATCGTACCTACATTATGGAACATAATTAATTACGGAAAAGTCGTAATATTTCAATACCCATGTATCAGAGGAGCGTCACGATGTATATGATTTTTTTTTTTCATCGGATATAGCTGGCACGGAAATTTATTTCGGTAGGTCTTTCTCGATTCCTTTTATATTGTGGTATCTCGATGAAAATTAAATCGAAAAAAATTTAGATCCCATGTAAATGTTGAGGGCAGTGATTTCGTGATGTCTACCCGGCCAATCATCTCTTAACTTACCTTAACGTTTATTATTAGAAGCTACACGATGCGCACAATATTGTATTATATACCGACGTTTCAAAGTATTGTTGATTTAATTTTTTTTACGGATTGTCCACAATTTATAATATTAATATGGTGATGTAAGCGACGAGCTTTAACAAAAATACCTATATCTGCGCTCATGCACCCCAAACATATTTTATGGAGAATTTCGATGATAATAATATATTTTGAAATGTCCAAGGCATTATGACTAACTAATTCCATTTAAATCGTGTTGAACTTAGTACATATTATTCTTTATAGTAGTTATGGTCTTAAAAAGTCATACCTGTGTGCCTAATTTACTCAATCGAAATATTATGTAACCCGCTATAATACGTCCAAAATAGATAATATAAGTTATACGCGGGACGAGATAATATAGAAAAAAAAATGTATTGTCTTGAACATTCGAAACGACTGAACTTTTGTATATTTTATCTTCACGCATATTTTATTTTTAAATATTTTAAACTTCAGCTGATATTGAATTTCATGATGCAAAGGATGGCATGGTTAGAAGGGGCGACGTCCACATGGAGGTGGTGAGCGAAGCGACCAAGGAACAGAACCCTTTAGTAATAATGTTTATGGAATGAAAATTCCGATAAATTTCGCACAAGCTAATTAAAGTGTTTATTGTAATTTGTATAATATACATAATATACATAACAAATCATGAAGAGTTTTGCAAATGGAGTGTTCCATCAATAAAGAAATAATAAATAATAATAATAATGATATAATAATATAATTAATATTATGTTCTATAATAGTAGTTTAAACGCGTTGGCGCATAATATAAGAGTACCTATATAATATACACACGAGAATTATCGTAGGTAAGTACATAATAGTTTGATCTCGAATTTCAAACTATCAAGTTCTTATAATATAATGTTATTAATAACCATTTAAATGTGATTAATTTTATTAAAACGTATTAAATAATATTCAATTACCTATAGTTGTTTTTTGCTGATATAATTAATTCATCAACACCCCGACCGTCGTTATTATTATTTCCTTGTTTTCGCGGATATTATAGGTGTATAGTTGTGGTACATCACAATTAATAATTTATAACTTATTGCTATTCGTTATGGTGTCAACACTACATTATAGTGATATTATTATAAATAGTTGTATTCATATAAATATTATAATTACCTACACCGGTTGTAGTTACCTATATATGTATACAATATTTTATTATGATATTTATGCGCTCAAAATATGCTCCACGACCACCGATAGTCGATATCGATCCGTAAAGTTGTTATACGCTCTTTATGGTGAAGACTATTGAGGACTGCATCATATTATTATCCAATCGATGATCTATGAAGTACGTACTCTTATAATCTTATAATATGATAATAATTATTACGTTAAACGGGCAAGGGAATTAATTTTTTAGATCCGAAAATCCAAATCATCCGACACCCACGGCTTTTACTCCGGCCACGTGAAGATTATTCGGTCACCCGGAATATAGTTATTTTATTATTCATAACACGTATAATCGAGTTTTGCACAGAACCTATGGCGGAGACCGCCAAAATGAGACGCGCAAAAGTAGTATATAAAGGTAGGTAGGTACAGTACTGAATGCAAATTTGCGTTTTTAAACGAGACGATTTATTTTTTCCATTGAAACGAACTTATTACTTTTTACCGTAGCTGAAATGTCCATTACGTCGTGTGTACACAATAGTTTATTTTATTTAAATTCAATACGAAATAATTCATTTACATTTTATACACAATTCTGCACTGGCAAATTCTAGAACGTATACATAAATCATAATAAATATGCCAAGCTCATTGAGTTTTATGTAAATAAATTGTAACTGATGGTGGAACACTATGTTTTATCTTTTTAAAATGGTTAATATTTTGCAATAATTACTATTTACATAAAGTATATTAAATAATAAATGATAATCGTGTAATAAATCAAAATAATTAAAAATAAATATAATACATCGATGGCATTATATAATACTTGATTGTTAATTTTTTATTTCGAACAATTTATAAAATCAATTTATTTTTAATAGAATAGACAAGAATAGAAATGTCTACTCTAGATCAGCTATACTTTAAAAAAAAAAATGGGACTCTTTAAATAACACTTATAGTTTACAACTATATATAGCCCTAACTCCTAAACTCAAAAGTTATTATCCAATCACATCCAATTTATTTTTACACTATTTATATTATATAAAATATTATATAGCTACCTATATGATATGTATATTTTATATTATAATATCTTAAAAATATTTTGAATCTAAATGGACATAACATGTTAACATAATAAAAAAATTAATATAAAGTGATTACATCTCTTGTACAAGTCCTGAGTAAAATTTATTTATTTTTGACCTCGAGGTAACATTCATTTTAAACACAGACTTATAAAGTAGATATACTTAAATAAATTAAAAACTACATTTAATGTTTGAATTGATACAATAAAAGGAAATTATTAGCCATTAGGTAACTTACCTTATGCTAATTTAATAACAAAATAACAGTTTTGATCAAATAATTATAATAATATATATATCATATAGAACATATATATATATATGTTCTATATGAGTAACACTGTTAAAAAAAAAAATAAAATTCTGAGTACGTTTTCTAACATCCAATCCAAATTTTAAATTAAATTTAAGGAATAAGGTACATGCTGGATGGATGGATGATTTGATAAAAAACAGGACAAAAGTGTTATGTAGAAAACTTTATCAGGACACCTAGATTTATTTAATAATCGGCCCACTGCCGAATTTTAAATTTTTTTCTTGATTCTTTAAAATTTTTAAATTATATTTTATATTTTATAGTTGCCACCTTAATTGTAATACTTTTTCACTAATCCACTGCCCATTGTCTATTTAGGACAGGGATATTGATCCGGCGGTATAAATGGTTATACAATTTTAAAAAATGACTTCATAGGAAAGACTCTCAGGCCTTATAGAATAGTCATATTTTGTCATTTCGATAACAATTTTTTATCCAAAACAAGAGATTTCTTACAGACTGCATTGAATTCTGTTTTTATTTTATTTAAAATAATGGTATAAAATATAGTAGGTAAAAAAGTTTAAAATTGTCTTATTTTTAAAAATCGTATTATATAAATAATAAATAGGTATTGAGATTAAAATATTGAAAAATGGTGCTCGATGCAGCCAGTAAAATATTACCCCTTATGGGTAAAAAAAAAATGATCAAATTTTGTAGATTCTACAGGACAGGATCGTTACAATTCCCGTAGTATACTTTTTTAATCAAATTGGCACGTTAACTTTGCACGGCTACCTTATTCGTCCAAATCTATTATCAAATGTAGAAACAAAAAAAAAAAACTTTAAACACCATAAATTAACATATCAATTACACGCGGCAATTAATTTATGTGATTTTCCTTATATAAACACGTTTCCGGAACAAATCGAGTGTTTATTATTTTCATTTTTGGCGACAGAATAATTCTTTTGACATAGTGTTTTTCAATAAAACAATAAATTAATAACGTAACCTAACAACCACATTTCGTATTCACACGCGTGACGAAAACGTGTTGATGGAATTAATTAATGTATTTTTTTGTTCTTCTTATTTACATAGACAAAATATAATATAATATATAGGTATTGTAATATCAATTGACAAACTAAAATGTGTTTGAATTAAACGAAGCGTGTGACACTTTATAATATAAATCATGTATCGAACAATTTTTTTGCCGATATCAACCCTAAGGGTAAAAAATATTTTTACTATATAGTCACTTAAACATTAAACATCTAAATATAACGTGTCGGAAATTAATATAAAGTATGACACGGACTGTTATTATAATCGCGATTATGCTTTATAATATGTGTATCACGAAAAGGCGGACGCGATAGTCGAATAATATTGTAAATTTCTGATTTATATTATAATAGTATAGCCCTCCATTATTTCGTAACGTTTTTATATAACACCTTACACAATATTGTAATATCAAACAATAAATTCCAACAACGATAAGAAAATCTAAGTCTTCGTTCCCGTAGGTTCATAAGGAACAAAATATTCCGACCTGACCCTCGGAAAATCCCATATTTTATACGGATGTAAAAAAATGGATAATAGGTGGAGAATATCGAACGAACGATAAACGAATACAAAAACGTAGTTGTTCGTGTTATACCAATATATAGCGATAAACTATTGAATAATAATAATTAATATCATATTATATACTCTGTCTGAGTTATACTCAAATATATTATAAAATAGAAAAAAACTATGAAAAAACACACACAGCCACACGAACATTCGACAAGGACACAATTCGGAAGCTACATCGTAAACCACTTAAATAATAAAGTCAGCCCCTCCAGAAGTCCGGTGTGCATTATTGTAAGTCACGGTGAGGACATGATATGTTGTTATGACGTGGAAACATTGTGGTGTTGGAGTGTTTTCATTTTTCAAATTCATCCAAATCATAAATTGAAATCGCGCCCGTCAAACATATAATAATAATATGATGTGATTCCATAATATCATAGGCAATATTACAGTATCTGTACGATATCAGACCTTGTACAGTCTACCTAATCGTCCTAACCTGACTAGGTAAACACTATAATACACCTAGGTTATAATATAATTAACATGAATCATGATATTATAATATGTCAGTTTCGACGCTTTATACACGAACAATTTAAATGGACAATATATTATTGTATTATATTATGTACATTAGGAGTGACAATATGCGTGTGTCGTACCATAGTTATTATGTCTGTTTAACGTCTGTCGACACGGGGGTGATGGAGTGTGTGTTTGTAGAATACTCAGCCACACTATATATTTTAAGCTGCGGTATATAAGTACCAGCTATAATACTATATAGATAATAATATATCCGGAAAAGTAAGTAACTATTATAACGTTATACTATTATATAGAGATCGAACGCGGATTTCACGTACATACATATCGGTCTTATTATATACAGGTGGAGGTAGGACCCTATAGGTCTTACGACGGTGACGACTCAAATATGGTATTGTAATCTAACATAATATACCTATACGATAGGTAAAGGTACCAATGTATAAATAATAAACATATATAGGTAACAGCCGTATTTACACAAGAGATAACGCGACGTACTCGAAAAATGTATCGCGTACAACGTATCTATGTCAAGTAATATATATAAATATATACATATATACTTACTAATATATTATTATACAAGTATAATATAACCACCCAAAACATACGAGCTAGTCTGATATCGAGTGTGCTGCGTTGTTCGCTCCGAGAACCTTCGAGGAGGAGCTTAGCTCGCCGACTGCCCTACAACATGCTGCTTTGCACTATATAGTTTGTAGCCCGGCGCACATTTATAATATGTAATAATAATTTCGTATAAGTATTATATTATAGCACATATATCGCTGTAAGGTGAATGGGATGGAAAAAAAATCTTCGTACATTCGTAAAAAATATGAAGTTCACGTGTACGTCCGACAAACGGAAAATAGTGTTTTTTTTTTTAGTGGCTTATCGATTGAGGTTTGTCTGCGGTACCTATCGTATTACGCAATTGTCGCGAAGCGATAATGACCGATGCGGTGTAGGTTATAGCCGTAGGGCTTGGGAGTTATAGGAGCTAAAAAAGAAAAACACGGGTTTAAATATTCACGCAAAAATCGTATAAAATATGCTTGAAAACAATTTTTAGAAAATATTCATCAAAATTCAAAATTATTCGAAATTCCAAAAAAACCATTTTGTTGTTATTAATTTGAAATAAAAAAAAAAATATTAAATATGGGAAAATTAATTTATAATACTTAAAATAAGACGAAAAACTGTTTGCCATTTCGACATATTTTTGAATGAAAAAATATATTCGAAAGATGTAAATTGGAATATTAGCGCTATAGAAATTATCCAATGCGCTTCGCTCACCGTTGTAGTTAATAACATAATTCAATAGTCGACTCCGACGATAAAATTAAAATGTCTATGTTAATATTAAGTTTTATATTCAATATTATTATTATATATACACAGCTTCAGAGAGAAGAAGATCAAGAAAATACTAAGTATGCATGATATATGCGTATGAAAATCAAGCAATATGGACTTTTCCACAAAAATTGACGAAATATGAATTTTATTTTTTCAATTTTTATACTCACTATTGTTTAGCTTGGTCTGCTGGAAGTTGAGAACTTATAGATTAATATTATGCAACTCCTACGACTTCCGAGTTCCGAGCCATAGTTATACTCCATATCACTTAGTATAATAATAATATAATCCCAGCGAAGGCGTCCAACTGCTGCAGACAAAACGGCCTGATCACTCGAGTTTTACCATTATATTATTATAAACTGCAAAAACGTCTGAATACTACAATGTAAAATGTATACAAATATAAGAATAAATACACATGGATTCCTAAATATAATAATAAAAACGCTAGACAAACAAACATCTTGTCTCGTTATATATCCAAATAATTGGAGTGCGACGCCAGTCGTATATCACAATATAGGCACCGAATATATTATTATTATATCATACAGCAGTATAAAATAATGTACACTTTTTTATAACTCAGTGGACAAAAAAAAAAACGTCTTCGGAGATTAATGCGCGACGTTTAAATATAAAAACACACACGTGTATTATACATATGCATACATACACAATATTAAAAAACATAATACGCATACGCGCATGTACACTATAATATTATTATGTATAATACACGACGAACACTTCATAATAATATATGATAATATTAAAATAATAATAATAATATACTGCACGTGTGCAGTATAATACTATAATACGACTCGGCGGTCCTCTTATATTAATGCGGCACGTTTTTCTCGGACCAAAACGGTCCAGAGTGTGCGAAAAAAAAATGTTTGGGTTATTATAATAATAAAAACGAAACGTGGATGACGATAAAAGATACAAAAAAAAATCGTTTATTTTGCTCCTGCCCGAAATGCGCCGCCGCGGTACGAAACGGTTGTAAACGAAAATAGGAGGAAAAGTTTACGGCGATAGGCATATAATATTATATTATTATTATGCACCGAGTCGAGTTTGCCGACCTTGGAACGAATGCGCTCGAACGGCTCTAAACGAATCACGTCGAATTTATAATATTATAGTTTACCTTTTTTATTTTTATTTTTTTTTAATTAATTGTTATTTTGAACGTATAATATAGTTTGTTGGCGTTTTTTCTCGTTGTGAACTTGGACTTGACGTTGGTCCTATAGTTTCTGCAACAGTTAAATTTGTTGAATTAATATTAGTGTGTGTTGGTTTTTTTTTTTAAATATTTATTTATAATACCTGCGTTTATAATTGTGCGAAAACGCCAATATTATGTAAACTTCCTAGTTCTACTGATAAATGTATTAGCATTTAACAACATATTATAATGAACACTGTTTAAGGATTTTAAGTGAAATAGGTTTTTTAAATTTTAAATTTTACAATCTGTTTACATGGATAAAAATAATAAAAAACAAGGATGACATAGAACATCATGAAACACATGAAGTAGACCATTCAGTAACAGAACTTCAGAAAATTAGTAAAATATAGGTAAAGTCATTAATAGGTTAATCTAGTTAGAATATATAAATTGGTTAACAGACCTAAACTCACTGGCTATCATAACATAATACTATAATAGCCAATATAATATTATTGTTCCATTAGTATATAATAACTTTATTAGGTAAGTACATGTCATAATAATTACAGTCCAAAAATAAAAAATTGAATCTTCGAGGCCAATCTGCATTATAGCAAAATAATATACGGAAATTATTTAGTTCATACTTTTCAAGCTATCACCATAAGATATTTTGAATAATACATGCATTATATAGTCACAACTAGGCCTATACATTTTAGGGGGTGCTAAAATATTGTTTAGCAGCTGACAATTAATATAGTCGACTATACCCATACATCCAATAATAATTAATCCTCATTCTTGACTCCTTTGAAAAAATTTTAAATTAAACACCATAAAATTGATTGAATATTATATAAGTATTTATGTTTTTTTATGTATTTTTTCCCTATTTTACATTTACATATATAAATAATAATACAATATGTAAAATAAAAACCACAGTAAGAAAAAACACATCATATTATGTAGGTTCCAATATTATGTTTTATTTTCCAAACTATTTTTCTCTTGGTGATAATAAAAAATAAATAGGTGTCCTATTCTGAATTTATCTAAAACTAACTGATTTTTAGTTATTTTTAATAAAATCTAATATTTAAAAAAGATAAATTAGAGAACCAACCATTGTAGTAAAACACCTTTTTTTTTTTGGCTTAAGCCCGGAAAATATGTCAATTAGCTGTTTTGTTTGTAGAGTGAGGAACGGTTGGTAGAAACACGTTTGTACGTGTGGTAAGGATTTGTTGCTAAAAATCCCGTATTATGGTCACCCATCCGGAAGCTATCAACACCGGCTGATACATACACTCAGAGTGTTTCCGCAGTAGAGTGTACAGACCGCGCCACACCTAATTTATGATTCACAGCATAATGCTTGAAAACTGTTCTCGCTTGTTCTAAAACTAGCTTGAATTATGATAGCGATTAGCGTTTTGAACTAATTTATACAAGTTAGGAAAAGTTTCTTTTTGTGTATGGTATTTTCCAAGCATAATGACATTGATATGTAATAATATTAACTTTGCTAATTATTATCGTTATTAGAAAACCATGATTCTAGGTACTATATTAATCTAAAATATTTCAAAACATAAATCATAAATGCTAAAATAATGAATTTTTATAGTCGACAACACAATGTACGTCTTATAAAATTAAGAATAATTTATTTTGGCTTGGATTTTTCTCAGTGCTAATATCGAGTTTGGGGTGCTAGTGACCCCTTTATCGCCTCCCTCCCTAGTTGCACTACAAATATACATCTACTGACCTACCTATATATTATTAAAAATAGGCACTTTACGTATTACTGTCAAGCTGTTTTTTACCATACGACCTTATATTATTGGTCTCAACTTAAACAATAGTACCTAGGTGCTAATCAAATGGACAGTGTGTGGGTAAAAGATATTAATATGGGTAATGAACTATACACTTGAAAAAGATGTGCCACGTGGCTTTCCTTTTATACAATATTCAGTGTTTATTCTCATTCGTAAATATATATTGTCTGCGATCAACGAAGAATCAAAAACGGTCTATACTGGAATAAAGTTAAGCTCTGTTTTGCTACCACTGCCACTAACTCTGATAACTTGAGAGGTGTTCCTTTGCTTTTTACTTTGTCAAAATTTAACCGATACAATCTGTGCCGAGAGCTCACACGTTTTATCGTATTTTGTCACTTACTTGTACAGTTGTACGTTAACGATGTATTTGACATTTTAGTTATTAGGTTATGTTTACATAATCATATCACGTTATCACTCAAACGAATTTTCATTACTAAATATTTACAGTAGGTATGGTGTACTTTTTTTGTACAATTCTGTGGGTACGAAAAAAATGCATTTAATACGGTATCATTGAAAATTGTGTATCTGTCCAAAATTTGACCTAAGGGGAAACGTTTCTCCAGCACATGCACATCAAACCCGAGTTTTCTCGTGTCCAGATAGGTGTATGTAAGTATGTACTTACATTCTTTGTCTACACTAAATTTTACGAAAAAACGTAGGTACACTATACGCCATGACAAAATAGATAGGTATCATCACAGTTTTTTGATACGCATTACGCATTCCCCGCCCATGCTTCACCTATATCGTAGTTCTCCACTACTTATCGACTGCAGTCAATCATGTACATAAATTATAGGATAATTATACATACGATAAAGGAGATGCGCATACTGAAAAAACTATTACAACTGTGATAATAGCTGTCTATTTTGTCATGCACGATACCGCGTCAATAGGTTTGATATTGAAATATTCAAAAGTGGCAGTTCAGACTTATATAATATATTATTAAATCAAAATTTGTTGTCGTTTCCCGAAAATTAACGATTTTGAGTTATTCCATCGCAGTTAACCCGCGGCGCACCGTCATGGCGCCCATATTCCTAACACGACCACTTTATTATAACAATATAACCACACACGTCGATAACAGGAAACCGACAAAATACTATTATACGCGTGTTACACAGTAATATTAAATTATTAATTGTGTACAATTTATACGTATCACGATACGCGTATACGAATTTGATATTTTGTTTGCAGTTTTCGCGCACCATTGTCCCGCGGGGATCGAAAAACCGCTGAACCGACTTTAAACGCAAACAACGCGAAACGTTTTCCGAGAGAGACGTCAGCGCCGCCGACGTGTATTGTTATGTGCGATGCGATGATTTTTTGTAATAATAATAATAATAATAATACGCCCATACGTCTGCATCCTTACATTGTTATTATTTTGTTACCTATAGTAAATTCATTAAAAATTACTATCGAGTAATTGAAGCCTTTATTCTTAATAAAAAAAAATAAATGTATTATTATTGTCCGTTGTTGACTTTTTTCGTCGAATGAACGTCATAATATAGGACGTATTATAATAATATTATAAAATAAATCAATGTTTGTAGTAAAATATAATAATATTTTAATATGTTACACACAATAATTATTGTTAGAACTATAGAAGTTATGAGTTTATATAACGTACAAAACATTATATTATTTTGAGTCTTTATATTATGTCCCACCGCCGCAGTTTTTGACGAATTTTCGTTGCGTTCCGTTGTTATTTTTAACCAGAATCCGTTTAAATTTTTTTTCCGTCTACTTAAACCGTTGACGTTTAAAAGCAATTTGCATTATCATTGCATGATTGCGTGCATAATTCATTATACAATAAAAATCGTTGTACTATAATATAGGACGGTAATAATTATTATAATATTTTACATAATAATAGCTTCCGATAGCAAACGGTGTTATTTAATAGACACTTCAATAATATATTATTATAATAATATCTACAGAGTGGCCTACTGTGTCTTACCGTTATTGTCTCACGTTGATCATAATATAAAAAACGGGTAAGCACTGTGGCTCACTACCCTATATAATAATATATGGTACACCGAAATGGCGATAATCAAATAAACCACATCACACACACACACACACACACACACACATATAACAGGCATGCAAAAAATCAAGGTCGGCTTGTTATAAGATTATCACGGGATCGAACAGGAATTCAACCTGATCCAAAAATGAGCGAATATGTAGCGAGTTAACTCGCTTCTTCGAAATTATATTAGGTGATAGAATATGAGCAATTTTCCTAGAAGAGGTAAAATTGGTAAAAAAGTAGTGGCGATCGTAAATTTACTAAGTAGCAATCGGGTAATTCACCGACCGGTGCAGGCTCCTTGAATAATTATAAAGAATCTCTAGCAGCTACGCAGTACAAGATTGACGCAGTACCTATGTATTTTAATGGTACCCAACTAATATTTTTTGATAAAAATACCACCGGTAGAAAAACAACAGAATTTTGAGATCAAATCTATTTTCACAAAGTAAGTATACGTACAGAAACATAATATTTAATAATAAATGTTGTTATTGGGTGAAAAGCGCATGTTTTTTTGACAATAAGGCTATTTTCGCTTTTATTCCATCGCAGGGCTTATTCGATATAATATTATTATTATTCTAGTTTTAATATCGTTTCACGCGAGAGTATTTTGACGTTTTAAAAATACAAAAAAAAAAAATAGCAACAAATAAATAACCGTTAATCCTAAGCGCGAGGCGGTTTACTGTTACATATTTTGTATATTATTATTTGTACGAGCGCATTTAGTCGTGTGCACATATTGTAGGTGTCAGAATCATTATAAATAAGAACATGGACTAAATATAATATACAGAACGCATCCGACGATATAGTCTATCGCGCTTTGCATTAAAATTAACCGCCGCTAATGAGATCGTTTTTGTTGTACTCTTGTACAGTATTATTTTAAATAATATTAACAATTAGATAGATATAATATAGTAATATTGCATTAACGATGTCTCGACTTATTCGATTTTCGAACCGAATGTCAATGAAATCAAATCTAGTGAAAAACGATATAAACAAAAAATTAATAGAACTGCGTTGTCAGAGCGGTGAATAATGCAATATTTGTTTCGTACATTTTTCCGTCAACTCTTTTCCTGAAGTTTTTGGAATGTTTTAAAATATTGATTACAATAGGTATGGTTTAAAATTAAAACAGTTTGTGGTTTCATTTCATTAAATTAAAACAAAGTTTGGACCGGATTTGGTTTATCCTCAAAAGAGAGTGGTCGTAATTGTAACATAATTAGGGTATATTATAATATACCTGTTATATTGTATGTTAATTGTTTTGTAGGTATAATAATATTATAATGTATATGAAATATAGTCTGTTGTAGTGGTGTCTATATAATTATTGTGATCCATGTGCACACTCTACGAGTGCGTGATATCGTCCCAGTTATGGAGTAGTGAATACATACAAAATTTCTGAACCTAGAATAATCAGTTTTTATTAAATGTCGTATTATATTACTTGATATATTAAAATAATAAATATATTAAAATTTACATTACCTATATCATAAATCTATATACAGTAGGTCCTATTAAATTAATAGCACGTGATGAATATATTTCTGGCTGGTATGTGAACAATATAAATAATTGGGCTGCGCGTGACCACGTCAATGAAACAATATTATATACGAATCAATCTACTAATCTAGATATATTAATTCAATGATGATAATATAACAGTTTTATTATTACCTATCCAATAGTGTAATAGTTTGAAAACAGTATTTTAATATACATTTATGTTTTTGGTCTGGGTACGAATATTTTTATTTTCTAACTGATTTTGCTTAACGCTTTGCTTATCAATTATCACCATTGAATCGAATAAAATGTAAAAATTACCTACCTAATTCCCACTAAGTGTATACAATTAATGGTTACTTATTAAAACATATTTATGATTCATACGTTTTCTATGAAGTGGAATATATAATATTATACGGTAACATCGATAGGTGACATTTTTTTTTCAAACAATAAACAAATATTATGAAGTAAAATCTAGAGTTTATTTTATTATAAAATCAACAACTACTCGGGTGACAATCAGGAAAAACGCGACTGACGGCCGTGGCGCATACAAATCGTATAACTTAACTACAAACTACGTATAATATAATAATATGCACCTATCATATTTATACGTATTATATTATATCGTATACTAAGAAATCTTGGAAAATAATATGTATTCGATTACTACAGGACGTACTCTTACAGTTTTATTAACATTTTTTTAAATTACTGTTGTACCTAATTATTATTACGGAAAATCGTATTGCATTCATTTTGTTATAACATTCGGTATGTAATAAACTAATAAAATTTGAAATTTAAATACAGATGTACAGCTATATATAATGGTATGTCAAAGATAAAAATAATAATAATATAACCACAAGTGAATTACGCTTATATTTAAATAATAACATGGTTGGGACATTATTTTTTAATATCCATCAACAACTCAGTCATATTATTATGACTATGGTGTTATGTCATGGCATTGATAAGCCAATCACTCGTAAGGAAGTAAGTACAGACACATTTATAAGTATTTACTGAGTTCATCATTTTTGTCGATTACTATAATATTATATAAGAATGTCGGTCTGAACGGAATAACGTTAATGCGCACAAACAATAAGACAATAAAATTGTTTACCAACACTGCTGTGATAATAAATATTAAAAACCTTGCACAAACACTGAGTACGTATACATAATATATTTTTTTTTTTTGAACTTGATAAACACAAAAAAAGCACCTACCAAATGATGACTTAAATATGATTAAAAGTTGATTGCCTAGGTATTCTTATAGATTTTTGCCTCCAGACGATTTGGGTTGGTCAAGATTTACCTATGTCTATATGCTTCACTTTTTAATACGTTTTCTAGGAGGATTTCTTGGAACATTGTCAGAGCCAAGAACGGAGATTTGGGGATTTTAACTTTGAAGGGTGTAATGGCCGGGAGCCAAAACGTCTGTATAAGATTAAGGTCATATTTTCTTATACAATTTTATTTTCACGCAATAGTTTATACATAATAATATATAAAAACGTGGTACCTACGTGTCTGGATCAAATTTAAGCACATAGATGATCTGATGATAGATATAATAATAGAATATCTACATAATGTTTGTGTATCCTTTGAACTCGTGTCGACATGTGTTTAATATAATGTTATGAGCTCGTCGTATTTAAACATCAATTATTTTTGTATGGTATACCGTTAACATAGTCTGAATAGACGACTGAGTCAGAGTCAGTGGATAACGTAACGAAACAGATGTACAATTAATATGCATAAGCGTTCAGTACGTCCAGAAATAAATGGTTATCGTAATCAATTCTTTTTTAGGGGTTCTCGGTAAACAATACTGCACAAACATATTATTATTACAGAGCGTAGAAAAAGTTTACAATATTAAAAACTATAAATCCCGACAAAGTTTGTCTATCTTAAAATTTACTGAACTACTTCCGTATAACGGTCCAGAAAACAATAAATTACTCCTCATAATCATGTTTATCCTAAGGTATAAAATTAGTTTATTCTTAAAACAAGTTTTACAAGAATAAATATTAATTGAACGCCAAAAAACCAACGATAAAGATCCAAAGTGCACCTAAAAAAAATGCCCTAAAATAACCAAACTTAACCCTGATTTATTAAATGAATTTCAGATAAAACTCCGGTAAGGCTAAAATATATTCTTAAACTACCGACAAATAAGTTGTTCTCACAATCAGAATTTCCCCCAGTCATTAAATCAATCAATGATCAGATACATCAACTCAATCTTCTTAAACATCACACTCATTTTAGACAGTTACCTCCTCTGTGATCAATAATATTAACATGCAGTCTATCGAGCTAACTTTTAAATATCTTCTTTCAAGCATCTCGATTGATGAAATTAATTTCAAGGACGCCTTGACTCCTTAATATATACTTTCGAATTTCGATCATATCTCTTCAACTATCAAATCACAAACAACATACAAATATTATTCTGGAACAATCAAAGCGTTTCTCGAAAACGTCTCGAGTTACTTCAATTAAAAGCAACCAACATCAACATTGAAATTATAATTCTAAATGAAACACATCTTTACGACATATCAAACTCCCTAATTTCTTTTCTTATCTCTCAGAGAGCCCACAAATTACAAGTCATTCGATTTTGTCCTGCAAGTGGAACTGGGCATGGCCGGTTTCCGCCAAAAGTGTACCTTTCCCTTTTCCCCAATTCACTTTTCCGCCAAATCAAAAAAGTTAGTCTAGTATTTGAATAATATTTAATATATATAAATATACATG
>NC_042494.1:75912905-75913915 GCF_005508785.2 Acyrthosiphon pisum | reverse complement strand
ATAGAAGATTTATACGTTATTCCATTTATATTAGGTACAACTAATCTTATAAACATTCTAAAGAACTTCGTATAGTATCAGTAAATTAACGTCCCAATACCCCTCCTCTAACTGAAGATTCTGATATTATTCCAAACCTTGCTTGAAATCTCAGCAATGTATGCAGTAGAGTATTTAGAAATTTTTCATGGAGGGGTCCAGCTAATTTTCCAAATAAATTTAAGTGGAAGGCTTCGCTACAGAATATATTAATATACCTATATTAGATGTTTAGATAGGTATTTATGGGACCAGTGAGGGGAGAGTGTCCGGAACCCATGCCTCCCCGTAAATACGCTACTGAATGTACTTGACATAGTCGTCCCGTGTATACTCTCGTCCTGCGTAGGCCTGTACGCGAAACGTTATGCTAAGTAGTGTCTGTCTCCCTTTTTGTCTTGCTTTGTTTTTAATTGTCGCCGCCAATTGTAACGTCGCTGTCCGCGTGCATAGGTAGCAATTGCCACCTCCGTTGTCTGCACATACGCTTGTTGATTGCCGCTGATACCTATCCACCTCAGAGTCCCGGACCATCGACATCATCATCACAAACACCTTTCCATCAGCCAGATAATCTGATAATTATTTTTTATTTGTATTAAATATTAATTGTATTTTATGTACTGGACCGGAGAGACGTCTCCCTCGGACATTGCGATGGTGTATAGGTACAATATACGTGTCACGCACATTTTTTGCATATTATATAAAGTATAAACCGACCTAAACCTACATAATTTTACGGACACCTATCACATCCCTTTCCAGCAAAAGGCATCATCTGTCGCGACTTACGACAGTGACCTATGCGCCAACAATATGTTTATGCGACGATTGGAACAACATAATATTTCTGTACGATTTGCGTACAAACGTATAATACGTTTCCATATAATTGGCATAACATTCGAAAATAATGCGATTAACACGCTCCTTACGTTGCATACACATATTTTTATTTTTGTTGTTAT
>NC_042494.1:75910694-75912855 GCF_005508785.2 Acyrthosiphon pisum | reverse complement strand
AGGTAGTGAGTTTTAATTTATAGTAATTAGGTAGTTTCATGGTTTTTTACAAACAATTATTACAGGAGATTCTGGGTATCCTTTGCGACGGGCATGGCCGGTTTCCGCCAAAAGTGTACCTTTCCCTTTTCCCCCAATTCACTTTTCCGCCAAATCAAAAAAGTTAGTCTAGTATTTGAATAATATTTAAATATATATACAATATACATGTCAGTCATATTATAAATTATAATTTTATTTTTATTTCACATACATGCGTCAGTCATATTATAATTTACATTAAAAATTAAAACTATTTTGTTTCTTATCACTATTAAAAAGTGTTATACCTAATATAATATTATGTATTTTATAAATCAAATTAAAATTATGTTTTTATTTATATTTTACATACATGCGTCAGTCATATATTTTATAATTAATATTATTGTACCTTACTATAGTTGTATGATATTTCTTTTACGAAGTCATATCTGGAAATTTAAGAAATAAAAATATAAATATTGACATTAAATTAAAATAGTTAGTCACACTACCTGTCAAGATCTCCATTCGTATAATGAGTTATAAATTGTTCATTTCGATTTTGTCTGTCTCGAACTCGACGATCTTGTGTCACGTTTGGTAGGTGGGTACTTCTTAGTTTAACATAGACTTCAGTTTGTACTTCATTAATCAAAACGGTTACTAAAGTATTGATACACGGTGATTCCTTATAAAAATGTCGATTAAAATTCGAATGGAATGATTCACAATTGTTAGTGGTTCGTCTTAAACTTGAACTTGCTGATGCCCAAAGTATTGGAGGATAATCGCAATTTTCGGTCAGATAATTGTCAACTAAATAGTCTGCATATTTACTAACTCGGTCATTTTTGGGAATGTCAGCCATAACGTTGTCTATGAAACATTCAAAAACTTCAGTTGGATTTAAGAAAAGTAAGCCAAAAGTATGACGCAACCATTTTCCTTCTTCTGAAGATTGGTCCTGGTAGGCAGTGGATAGCCCTAATTTTTGAATTTGACGATACTACGCTTGGGTGAGGTGAAACCTACAACCGATAATTTGGGTTTGTGGCCAAATTTCATGTATGGCATTTATTATGGATTTTTCGAAATCTGTAGTTATATACTGCGGTAATAATTGCACACCTAGTGTAGAACATTTGTCAACAATTAACTGAAATGTATATGCATATATTTCTGTAGTTTTAGAAGGCAGTAAACAAAATATTAAAGGAATATAGGGTCCATTTTTGAGCCCATGAATCGTGAACAATTGGGTGAAAAACCGTGCAGAATACTTAAATGTTCCGTCCATGTATAATGTGTCAACTTCTTTTAGAAATAAAATATTCGTATGACATGAAAAAATAACAATATTTTTTTGTTGATCATTAATTAACAAAAAATCTTCACCTTGCTTTGTTTTTAAATCTATTGTTTCTAAAAATTCGTGGACTTCTTGTAAATTTATTGGTTTGGCAGGTAACACTTTTCGTCGAGCTTCATATATATTTTTCCTCAGCCTTTTTATGTCTGTCATAGTAAATTGAGAAGCTTCTACATTTTCTCCAATCTCTTTTAGTATAATTTTGTTTGGTTTATTACTGGTATCATCCACTGCTTTTCTCTTACAGACATTGTTTACAATTTGCCTAGATATTATTGGCCGAATATAAGGTTCATGTATGTGAATTAAATGTTCACAATCATCATGCACTAGAACCTTATTTTCCGTGTACACTTTTGCTTTGCAATATTTTGTAATACATCGCCAACGAGTTGAACCAGTGGATTTGTTAACTGATCCAATACAAAATTTATAATTATTTAAAACTAATAATGGTTTTCCACGTTTACTTTCAATAAATTCAATGATGTCAGCCATTCTGTTACGGTGTGTGTTTTATAGATGGTTCAAAATCAAAAATGTAGTTTTTGTTGACAAAATTAAAAATTGAATTCACGAAATACACTAAAATGTTATATTAAATTTTACTGTTAACAACGCGATTAGGTTCAAAAGAAGTAATAAATTCAATAGTAAGTTATACTTTATCGAGAACGGTTAGAAAGCGACTAGGCTGCTTATTATTATAAAATAACGGTTTCGTACGTATCGTACAACTGTCAACTGTAACAATATAACTGATACAAC
>NC_042494.1:75877044-75910644 GCF_005508785.2 Acyrthosiphon pisum | reverse complement strand
TAGATTTAAAACTTGGTTGACCGGCGCCTTTCGAAAATTGCAGGGGAAGCCCAGGCACCCTAGGCATCCACCGTAGACACGCTTATGATTGCGACCACTAGTCTAAACATATAATATATCCTCCCGCGCACTATTCGACTTACTATAATCAACGAAATTAATTATTTAATAATCTTATTATTAATAAGATAAAAGGCTACAGTATAATATATTAATACATTATACATTTCACAAAGCATAGAATATAGATATTTTATCTTTACTAACATACGACACACCCCCTTTCGTTTTTAAAACTCGATTTAGGTACACTACACATAAATTAGTAATTGTCTAATATGATTAAAAATGCAATAAAATTGCTATAATAAACAAATTGTGAATATATTTTCAAAATTCGAATAAGGGTTGGTTAGAAATTTGGTCTGGCGGTGAATCGGTGGCGGCGAAATGTCCTAGACCCCTAAAAAGTATTAAAACCTCTTAGGTGAGCTAAATAGAAGTACGAGGGGCTAAGCCCCCCATAAGCCCACCTAGTTATGTCGATGACAGTGTATATTATATTCTATACAAAAATATAATTATTACAAAATAAATGTCATTAAATGTTAATGAATTACTATCACAAAAATTAAAATAACAATAATTATGATATCGGAATACATAGTTAGGTATGTAAGAAAAAAACGAAAAAAAAAAACAAAAATACAGTAGAATCTCGATTATCCGAACCCCCGTTATACGAACCCTCTATTATCCGAACTATAATTATCGTATCCGAACGTTCTGTTATCCGAACATGAAAACTCGTATTCGGCCGGTTTATCGAATTTATCAAAACTATCGTTTTTGGTTTATTATTAGTACAGGTTATGTATGTATTTTACGTGTAAATAAAATAAATGTAATGTATTTCTTATAATGTATGATAATGTTTCTGATAATGTAATGTATGTAATTCTAATAAAATATTAATAACAATAATAAATATTTAATTATAAAAATAATAAATAATTAATACTTATGTAGTTCTAATTTTTTTTTTTAATTTCCAATATCCGAACTTTTGCGTATCCGAACTAGGTGCGGTCCCAATTAGTTCAGATAATCGAGGTTCTACTGTATATCAAAAGTGTTATAACTAGAGTTAGGATGTTGAACATCTAAATACCAGACACAAATTCAAAAATGCCCAAAAACACCAAAAAATTAAGTTAAAAATTGATCAAAAAAATCTACTTAAATAAGGAAAAAAATGTAATTTAAAAATAATAATTCTTATTAAAGATGTGGGTGTGATAATAGGCGTGAGAGTAATTTAAAATATGAATCGTAAAATGTATAGATAATAGAAAACATTAAAATTGTATGTATAATTTACAATACTTAATAAAAATATACGAAATTATTAAAAAAAAATTAAAAAGTAAAATATAGTAATAAAAAAAGTGGACAAGTGGGTACCGCTCTGCTGTACAGTAATTGTGGACTATATCATTGTAATAGATGTTTTATATACTTATAAGTAGGGCCGGGAATATAATGCCCTATAAAACCCTAAAAAATGACCTTAAAAAAATGTTTTGAAAATTCTAAATATTGCACTAAAAAATTCAGGTAAAATATTATTAGGTATATTAAATTAATTTAATGATATAACATTGAATACGAAAAATTATTCTGAATGGAGAAGTTTTGTCATCATAGCATACTTATTGAATAGTCAAGTTTAACAATGAAAAAAAATTAGTAAAAAAAAAATGTGGGCAAGTGGGTTTTGCTCTGTTATACAGTAGGTTACAAGGTGGTCACTGTAATGGATGGTGTTAAATTTGAATTAATTTATATAATATCATTGTATAAGAAAAACGATTCTGAACAAAGACGGTCAGACAGCCTATGATATACCATTATTATATTATTCTGTGATATTACTAAGTACCTATATTTGATGATATTATTTTGAATAAAGTAATTTATATACACAGACTTTTATACTATATATGTATAGAAATCTGTGTTTATATATAAGTATATAATCTATTTACAGTGGCGTAGACATGATTTCTGAAAGGTGGGGGATCAAAAAAAAAAAGAACGACATAGCTAAATCGGAGGGGAAAATTGGAAAATTCCCCACCCTCTCAAAACTTTAAACTAAGGTAATAAAAATCCAATGGGGTGGGATCCGACCCCCACGTCCCTTCTTGTCTACGCCACTGCCTATTTACGAGGAACCTTGTTTTAAATTTTCAATCCTTAGCTGTAAAAATTAAACATTTTATACATTTTTAACTACAAAATAATTATTAAATATTAAAATTGATAAATTTTGTCAAAATTCGAACTTAAAATGCTTATAAAAAAAAATTGGACCTATATATTTTTAATATTTTTCAACTGCAAAAGTAACAATATATCAGGAGCCTTGCATTTAATTTTCAAGCTTTTTGACCAAACAAATACAATTTGATTGATATTTAGAAAAAAAAAACTAAATAAATTGAAAATAAAAAATATTCGTAAGATTGACATTCAGTGAAATTTTCATGTATCTACAGTTATTTGTTTTTGAATAAATTACAACAAAATAAGAAAATCGCTACACGAGAAATCAACTGAATATCCAATGTTGTAAAAATATGAATTTCAAACGATAATTCAAATTTAATTTGACTTTACTAGTCTTAATCATTGGGCCACGTCCGTTTGAAATTAAAAATACGGATACGTAATAAGAGACGCCACATCGGCGCGGCGGCAGCGGTCTGTATCATGTATCAAACTGAACAATAATAATAATAATAATATTGTTGGTCTGTGGGTTGATCGTCGGGTTGATCGGGATGGGAAAAGATGGTAAAACGCTACTAAAACAGACGAACTAAACCGAAGAATTAGGTCCCGGAGTACTAGGGACTCATGGTCTAATTGTTACTTTTCTTCAGTTTCGGTGGCGGCGGCGACTCGGCGGGTGTTGCGCTGACGCGCGGCAGCAGTGGCTACTCGCTAAAAGATAATAGGTATATTAGAGATACCACATCGACGCGGCGGCAGCAGTCTCATATTAGCCCCTAACTAGGTTGATCGGAATGGTAAAAACGCTATTAAAACAGACGAACTAAATTGAAAAATACAGTGTTGGAGTACCAGGGACTCATGGTCAAATTGTTACTTTTCTTCAGTTTCGGTGGCGGCGGCTCGGCGGGTGTCGCGATGACGCGCGGCAGCAGTGGCTACTCGCTAAAAGATATATTTGAGACGCCACATCGACGTGGCGGCCGCGGCAGCAGTCTCATATATTAGAGATCGTCACATCGACGCGGCGGCAGCAGTCTCATATTAGCCCTAACTAGGTTGATCGGAATGGTAAAAACGCTACTAAAACAGACGAACTAAATCGAAAAATACGGTGTCGGAGTACCAGGGACTCATGGTCCAATCGTTACTTTTTTTGGTTTCGGCGGCGGCGACTCGGCGGTTGTTGCGATGACGCGCGGCAGCTACTCGCTCAACGGCGCGTCGTTTTTAGCAAATATTTCATCCAAATAACTCTCATTAGATCACATTAGATGCGATAAAAAAATGAATAATTTAATTTGTATACCAATATTAAAAACCACGGAAATCACCGAGGGCATAAATTTGCCATATAAATAAATGCAAATATAATTCAATAGATAGATTAACTACAACCATTGATTTATGATTATAGAATATAATCAATGTTTTACTAAGTACTAGTTACTACTAATGTGTGCGTAAAATTTTGATTTGACGAACAACTGAAAATGACTGAAAAACTTGGATAGCTAACAAATTCATACAGTTTTGTAATCACTTATCATCTCTTGTTATTAGTAATTTATAATAATGTTATAAAATAATTTTATTATGCTGTAATTGATGTATTAATGTATTAAAATTTGAATTTAACTGTTGAACTTAAAATATTTACGAATTACGATGAAAAACTATTTAGAGCGAAGAGTGAAGACAATATTATGCAAAATAATAATTTGCGATTTTTACGAATTCCGTCCTGATTTTAAAAATAAGCACGGACATTTTTAAAAGTACCAACTAGATCCAATTGGTTACTTGAAACCACCCTCAAATCCTTCTACTAGAAAACATTTCTTCAGACGTTCAGACACAAAAAAATAAAATATATAAGAGTACATAATATGAACATTATCCTTTTGGAACAGTATAGTAATATAAATTATAATATATTGTATAATATTATTAAAATTATGTAATATGTTAATATTTTAAAGTTAGATTCTTTTTTGGTCATTTTCAAAATAAAATTTTTTGTCTTTGGCCCAATCTAACACATTGCCACAACCAACAATGAAAATATTGTATTAAATGTATTTCATAAAAATTAAACGCAGTTACGTGCGTGATAATTTAAAAATTCGTAACTATAAAAATTTTAAAAAAAGCAGGTAAGTGTGTGTGACTGTTGTACAACTGATTGCAATGGATGGTGTTCAAATTGAATTCAATGATATAATATTATTTTTGTATACGAAAAACGATTTTGAGCGGAAACGGTTTGACAGTCTGGATAATATTTTATATTATGTTTATATCGTAATTATTAATACGGTAAATTATTATTTTTTGTTTATTATCATATTTGTACCTATATAATAATATACATTAGAAGTTTCAAGTACCCACAAATAATATTTTATACATATAAGATAAAACTAAAATCGTTCTATTACGTTTAAATATCTAATTTCGTCCAAATTTGAACATAAAATAAATATTAAAAAAATAGCGGCCAAGTGTATGTTGCTCTGCTATACAGTAGGTTAGAAGTGGGTTAGTGTATAACGGATTGTATTAAACTTGAATTCAATGATATAATATCATTGTATAAGAAAGACGAGTCTGAGCGGAGACGGTTTAGTATTATTTATTATAGCCTGTAAGTTGAATATATGAATTATATTATATTATTTTATATTCGTTTTTTAAGGTGATAAACCAATTGTTAGAAATTAAAATCCCATTTTGATAGCAGTTGTTCGTAATTTGTCAGTAGTTTATCCAGTGGCATTAAATAATTATTAAGACAATCGAAAAATTACCTCTTTAAAGTACCATCTTGATCCAATTCGCTAAAAGATAAGATAGTATATGTTAAAATCAAAATACTCCTTCTGGTGTATATTTTGCATTTAGAATAAGAAAAAAAATTTAAAAACAATAAAAAAAAAAAATTAACACCATTGTAAAACCAATAGCTTCCTGGCTCCGCTTAGAATCTAAAATAACTATTATTAAAATTGATCTGTCATTATTACATTTACTAAAATACACATTGTTATAACAGGTAACAAAATAAATTAAAAAATACTTTTGAAAGTGTTAATTGAAAAAATTAAATAATATATACATAAAAGTTTAAGAATAATAATGATATAATGTACCTACCTATATAATTTATACGAATAGTTCTATAAGCAGACTGATGTATATTAATTAATTTGAAATTCTATGTTTTGCCCCAGATTATATTAAGAGAATTTTTTGGTAAAAAGTTGTGTTTGTGTGACATGCCTAAGCGCTACTAGATTTTTTCCACTTCTATGAAAATGTATAAATCAAAATTAATAAATAATAATTAATATGTTTTAATAAGTAACCATTTCTATATACTAATATTGAGTTACATCAGTGCCGCAACAACCGGGGGTGCTAGGGGTGCGAAGAACCCCTTGGCCCCTCGTTAAATCACAAAAATGGGCCCCGGGGACAGTGGCCGAACTATTTGGAACTTTTTTCTTTTAAGGTGTTAAAGCCCCTCCCCTCTACTATAATTGCGCCTCTATACTTGGGCCCTATTTATAGTATATACACACCCACCAATATGTACCAAGTTGCCGCACTCAGTTACATATAAAGAAGAAAAATTATTTTTTTGTTGGGGTAATCTCTGGAACTTATTAACCAATTTTAAAAATTAGTTTTCCATTCGGAAGCAATACTACCCCAAGGATCTTTAGGCTATATTTTATCTCGATAAGTGACGCTTAATTTTTAGATTTTGAGCAAAGCATTGAATGTATTGATTTTAAAATGAAGTTTTTTTTTTTTGATAAAGGTTGTCAAACTTATGAGTAATCTAGTATTAAATTTTCAAATCTTGGATTTTAAAAGAAACATTTTTATGAATTTTCAACTCAAAATAATTTGCATATATTCGTGATTTATTTTGATTTTAAATTAGGTATTTTTTCAAAATTAGCGTAAGTCTTAATCATTTATTCTTGGATTTCAATAGTTATCATTATAGTCTATCATTAGTTGATTTTATATTTTAAGTGTAGAATGTGTACATAATTTTTATACCTATACATTTATGATAACATCATAATTGAAAAATGAAAACAATTAATAAGCTTACTCAAAACTATTTTGAAATGAAGAAGACTGATAGAAAAAAAAGTAATTAGCTACTTAATAAATAATTTTATCTTGATTATCAAATGTTATTTGCTGGGTAAAAACTAAGTTTAATACTTAATTACTATTTACTAAATATATTTGATGATATTACTTTGAATAAAGTAATTTATATACAATATATTTACGTGGAACCTTGTTTTCAATGTTCAATTCTTAGCTATAAAATTTGAACATCAAACATTCATAAAATTTTAATTTAACTTTCAGGTACATAGATACATTAAAAAAATTTTTTTTTGAAAAATGTAGTAAAATACATATGAGGAATCTTGAATTAAATTTTAAAATCTTAGATTTAAAAAGAAAAGTTTTTATGAATTTCTAACACAAAATAATTTGTACATTTTCTATAAATGTTGATACATTTTTTTGTTGGGTTAAAATGCTAGAAAATTTAATACAAGGTTTCAAATAACTCGTAAGGCTATGATTTAAATGCATTTGCATGTTTTTTTTCTTAAGTTCATAATTGATTGGTTGTCAGATTTGTTCACAATTTGGATTATTCTTGTTTTAATAGAACCATTTTTTTTTTGCATATTTTGAACAATGAACATAATGCATATAATTGCATATTTATATATTTTATAAATTGATATAGAAGAAAGTTAGGTATTAGGTATAATATTTTACAGTAAAAACATTTGAAAACAAATAGCAACATTTTAAATTAATTATGTACTATGTACCCGCATTGATAATACACTATAATAATAATTATTATTGTGTAGTCTAACCCTCTATCTATGACCGCTCTACGTAGATAATAGGCCAGTCTATTAGTATAAGGTCTATGGTTAGTCTAGTCTCTGGAGACCATAACGGTGGACGTTCGCAGTGTTCTTTTGTTACGGCATATTATGTTCCACACTAACGTACTAACTATGTTTTTTAATTAATAAATTGATTAACATTTTCTTTTGTGTAAGTCAATGAATATAAAACCTGACAACCGTTTCATACTATAACCAAGAAATCTATAGTATGTATAAACACAGTTTTTTATATACATTTTATTTTAAAATTTGTAAGAAATTAAATAGTTAGCAATATAAATAAATAAATAAATAAAATAAATAAATCAAGAAATAAGCTTAGTTATAGAGGCTGACAGACCTTCGTTCATAATAGTTTTACATATACAGTGATTGTGATATAATATCATTGAATTCAAATTTAACACATCTATTACAGTGGCCTATAAATCAGCAGAGATGTGCCACATTGCCACATTCTTTAATATCTATGCACCTTGCCCATTTTTATCAAAACTGATTACAAAATTATGGCACAACCTGAAAAGGCATCAGCTATATATTAATATATTATGCATATTTGTGGTTATATCATTTACCTAAAATAAATTTAATTGATTGATATAAGCTATAAACCATAGAAAATAGTTAAAGCAACATTTAGTTATTTGATATCAACATATATTTACCTTAACTACATTATTAAATAATAGATTTTAATTTGGTAGGTATTTTTAATACTGCCAAACTTTCGACAGTAGGTAGTATGCACGATTACTTATTTCAGTACCAAGTTGTAATTTGTAGAATATAATATATCTATAGTCTATAGTATAGACTATAGATATATTATATTTTATATTATAAAAATAGGGTATAGACTCTATACCCAGTTCAAAATATGAAGCCACCAGATTTACATAGCAAAACTGGTTTTGCCTATAGCTGCCTGGTGGCTTCTTATTTTGGACAGGATATAGACAGGTATATTGTAACTTAAGAGTTATGAGTTATGACAAAATATGTGACACAGTTTATGTTTTATTTATTTTTCAACAAATATATTATATTCCTTCTTGGCTTCTCGATAAGTTATAAATTACAATATTTTCTCATCAAAATTATTATATAGCAATAATTATTTACGAAATCTAAAAGAGCATACAAATGATAAATAATCTACCTAACATATATCCGTAATAAAATATAAAAATTAATTTTAATTGATCTTATTCTGGAAAATTGCAATAGGTAGGTATAATAAAAACTGTAAGCTTATAACGTGTAAAAGGATATTTGTCCATAATTTTGATTGACTCAATGTCTCAATATGATAGAAGAAAATATTTAAACTTAATGAACCTGACCTAACTTTAATACGTCTAAATATTTTACACCTTATAAATTACAGGTAAGATAGATTATCAATTATATTATACTATACTTTCTTTAAAAATACCTTATTAAAATAATAACAAAGCCCCAAATGGCAAAAGTTGGAGAGGCGACAGTTATACAATGGCCGTAGTCATAATTATAAATACCTAGTCATATTGTATGTAATAATAATAATAATAATAATAATAAAAATAATAATAATAATTAATAACATTAAATAATATAATTTAGGTTAGTAACAATTTGAAGATAAAAAAGAATAAAAATTAATCCTTAAGTAAATTATACTTCAATTAAACTAGAGGTATATTATAGGTGTTATGCGTTTGATGAATCTTGACTCGCACCGCTAATCGCAGTAAATAGTGTTCGACTATCATTACCGGGAGACGTACATGATTGCAACACGTCTCGCCACAGCGAATCGCTTTCAATGCACTCTGAAAGTTCCCGACACATTTTCAAAAAGTTTTCTTGCATCACGTCTTGATATTCAATTTGATCGGTAGATACTAACATTCTATTCAACTTCAACGCATCGAAACATGCACTGATAAATTCTCTGGTTTTTTATAAACAAAAAAAAAACAAATAACGATTAAAATATATTATATTAACCTATTTTTTCCAATCAAAACGGGGAAATTTTCGTGTGTGATGTTTAGTAAAATGTAAAAACTGTAAACGAATGCGAATCAAAATGAATGGCTGTTGCCTGTTAATAAGTTGGAAGTAATATTATATAAGGTACGGATGATAACTATTATTACTCGATATAGGTCATTATACTCATTATTAGAGAAAATTGTTTTGAGTTTACTGTTATTTTAAAAAATTGTTAACTTTCGATCTTCGTTTGGAGTAGGTGAATGTTTGTGTAGTATATGCACTGACCACTAGCTGCAGGCAATTTCATCAACATTTACCTACATAACTTTACCTAAATACTCACAGCTAGGGTCTTCTATCTAGTCAGATAATTAAATAAAAATTATTTTTTGTTAATAAATTATATCAATACAAATGTCAATAATCACTATTTCGACTACGTCTTTTACAGCAATACATTCAATTCGCGTGAAGAAAACAACTTGCTTTAAATAAAATATGGTTTGGCGCATCGTATATCCACGTGAACTCCATCTGCCCTTGGATCAGATTAATCTATGCATTTATTCTCGTAACTTTTATACATTGTCGTTATACAAAATAGTTGTTTTAAACATATATCATATTATCATAATATACGCATATCGTATAAGTATATTATTGTATAAACTCACCTAAACGTATCTTTGAGGTCTTGAACTTTGTCGGCCTGCAATTCAAGCACAGCTTGTGGTTCCAAAAACGCTCTGGCGTATGCCAAAGGACCGGCATTGACTTGAACACAAACACTTCCCTGTAAAGTGACAAACCAATAAATACCGTGTACAGTGATGAATTTTTTTTTTTTATATAGAATAAATATTTATGCAACTGCATTATACAAGATAGGTTTTATAAAAATTTCTCAAATTTCTCGATATAACTGAAGGTATAATTGTGCAATATTATTATTATTATTTTTTTTTTGTATCGAACTTAAGCCTGGCGACTATGTTAATTAGCCGTCGAAGGGAATTATGAACAATAGTTGGTAAGGGTTTGCAATGGTTGTTATGGTAGGTAAGCAAACACGTTTATGTGTGGAAAGGTTTTACTACTTTTACTACTACGAACCCGGGTGGTCATCCATCCGGGAGTTAGTAGCAGTAAGCGTTATTTATACTCTTAGGGCCCGTATTACAATAGTTGAACTCCGGTTAAACCACCGAATTCGGCCGGTAAAATCAGTGGTTCAAGCGTAACCGAGGTTTAAACTATGATTGTAAAACAGGCCCTAAGTCGCATTCCGCGACTGGTAGCAAAGCCACGCAATATTATAATTTATAATTATAAAATGTAATAAAAATACTTATAAGCAAAATATTTTCTCTTAATAAGAAGCTGGTAGATAAATGATGAATCAATCAGAATTAATAAAATATATTTTATAAAAATATGTTCAATATAAAATAGGTAAAAATATTAATTAATTGCAAATAGGTGTCACAAAAACTTTTGTTTATGTATAATTAATATAATTGATTGCACATATTATTATAATAAAACGAATACATAGGTACAATATTTAGATTTTTAATTGTATTGATTTTACAATACAGTAATATACTTATAAAAAAGATTTGATGCAATAAAGAACAATTATATAATGTTTAACACATAGTAGTTTTTAAATTTATCTGAAATCGACGAATTAAAACCAAAACCCTCGAATAGTTTAGTAGGTACCTACTTAATGATTGTTGGGAAGTTCATATTTTTTATAACTATAATATACGCTTGGACGTTGGAATACGATATTATAAGTAGACAATTTTTACTTGTAAACGTAGCTGCAACTTTTTTACATCCGTTGGCTGAGCAGATACAGTTTGCCTCAATTCTCGAACTCGCTGGCACATTTCATCTATGGCTACTTGTATAGGACATTGTTCTATTTCACGTCTAGCACATACTCGTAAACGTTTTTTGACATATGGGAATTTATACTCGGCTAGGGAATAATAATTTTTGATGATAAGTTTAGCTTTGTCAGGGTTATTCTAATTTTAATTTTATATAACAATATTAATATACACTGAAATTTTACTTTTTATAATTGTCTGTCGTTTCCATTGCTCACGCGGACCACTTTGAGATTGGCCGCCGCCAAGTGTAAACGGTGTTTCAAAAACAAAACTATCAATGTCGTGATTGCGTTCAAACTCGGAAACAGAATCGTTATCGATTTCCATGTATTTTTCTCCGTGGTATGGCACGACGTGAGTAATTTGTATGTAAGCGAATTTCACGTCCAAATCAGAAATGGAAATCTATACGGTCAATAGTATAAAATAATATTACAAAAACAGTAAAATCAAATTTATTAAATAAACAACCTATATCGGAATTTTTTTTGAAAAATACTTACGGTACTTGAATCCATAATTATGCGTACATTGTCTCGACCGAATTTATCACCGTATTGACACAGTAATCGCTCAGATACGTCCGATAAAGGTGTTAGCTTTGGTTCTTTGTACACGAATTCAACGCCGTGTTGATCGCCGAAATATGCCTGAACAGATAAAACATTGCAAGTAATAAAAGAAATAAGTTTTCTTATTATACACAACAATAATATAATTATAGTATAATGAATTTTAATTGAATACGAATAATACTTATAAGGTACCAATATTAATATACCTAATATTTATGTACGTTCATCATAATATGATAAATGATAATATTTATGTTGTTGCGATGTTAATGATCCGCATAGTTATAGCTAATAGACAAATTGTTAATCCAACTCAATATATTATGTAGATAAACATAAAAATTTAAAAAACCAGAAAATTTGAATGAATGTATAATAATATTAAAGGTTATACAATGGGTGTGAGCATACAGCTTGGTGAATCATCGGTCAAACAGCTGTATATTAAGTGGGCATGGACCAATTGCGCCAAAACAAAATTTGTATTTTAGGGTCAATATACCAATTGCGCAGCTTATATTTTAGGGTCAGTGTACCAATTGCGCCTCTTATATTTTACGGTAAATATACCAATTGCGCTTGTATTCAAATTTGCCGCCTGGCGGCTATCTTCAAATTTAGCAATATTGTTTTTTGATATAATTCCATCAACATCAATTTAAACACACTAAAATGCTCGAAAATTAAAAACATATTTATTGATCAATTGATTACTGGTTAGAGTGACTGGTTATAATACATTTTATAACGGTATCGGGAATTTTATGAAATGTTATTATTACGGACATTTGATCATGGAAATATGCAAGTTATCATGATCATACATTTTATATAATTTACGATCAAAAAGTAACTTGATAAATGTGAAGAAAAAAATGTTTATTTATTTATATTATATTATGTATTAATACTCGCATAAAAAATGTATAACTTACTTATAACTTTTCCTTATAGGTATTGTAAAATGTATAAAGCGCAATTGGTATATGAAAAGGTAATTTTAAGCGCAATTGGTAAACTCTCTATTAAGTTTACGGAGTCGGGGTGTAATCATTTTCGGCCAAAATGTACCCTTCCCTTTTCGGCCAGCACCTACAGTTTTATTTGAAATATATAATTATAACAACTGAACTTAACAATTTTTATATTTAATTAAATATGATTGTAACCAAAAATATAATTTTTTGATAAACATTATTACCTACAACTGAGTGAAAAAATAATAAAATAAAACAATTGGCAATAAAATGATTTCAGTCAAATAAATTACCTAAAAATTAATTTGTGTTTGAAAAATGTTACTAATTTTATTATTTTTACTCTTCAATGTAAGTTTAATTTAATAAAGATAAACCAGTGTTTTTCCATGTTTGATATAATATAATATAAAACGCGATCCAATCGTTACAAATTTGCAAAGCAAATATCATTCAATTATAAAAAGTGAATTTTACTATCATAATTATTTTTTACATAGGTATTATAAGACTATATTATTTTTTTTTCAACTAATGTAAAACGAAAATCATAATATTTTCAATTTTGACATATTCATGAATTATTGAATTCGTATTTTACTTTCATAATTATTATAACATAGATATTATAAGACTATATTAATTTTTTTTCAACTAATGTAAGCAATTGGAAATCTTAATATTTTGACAATCTATTCATGAATTTATATTTTAATATTATTATTATTATATACCTTCTTATTACCTATATGTATTATATGACTATATTAATTTTTATTCGATTAATTTATTAAATTTAACGATACAATAACATTGAATATAAATACTAATATAATATAATCAACTGTAATAATAATATGCCAATAATTGTTTTATTTTTTATTTAATTAAATATAAAAATTGTTAAGTTCAGTTTTTATAACTGTAGGTGTTATAACTTAGCAACTGTAGGTGCTGGCAGAAAAGTGAACGGTAAGTTTTGGCCGAAAATGGGGCCGCCCACGGAGTCGCATAAGCCTACGTACACGATACTGGTAACATGCAGTGGCGTATCCAGGGGATCCTAGCGGCCTTGTCCCTCCCCACCATTGACCGTATTAAATTAATGGTTAATAATTGGGTAGTAATTGATTTGTATTATTTATGTATTATAGGTATATATTACATGTATGTAATAAACTTATATTCGTATGGGCCCTTTCACCCTCTGAAAATGTTAGATAACGCCAGTAGGTACGCCACTCACGGACTAAGATATATCCGTGAGGCCATTGCAGGTAACATGGAATACACAATATGGAACATACTTGTCCGAATAGCGTGACCCTATAGTAACGCCCGAGCATCCGGCGGCCAGACTGGCGGGCGGACACGGCCGTATCGTACGCGATGCCGACGGTCCGGTAACAGTCGGCCAATGCGTGGTAGTCCTTGCGGTGCTCGTATACAGGTATGACCAGCTTGTACAGCTCGCCGAAACACTCGTATAGCTCGGCCCGACGCAGGCTGACTGCGCAAGCCTCCAGCCTATCCAGAAGGGCCTGCTCCCCATACAGCGTGTCGTTAGCCGCCACGCTACCGCCGCCGGAGTCCAGCTGCAGGCCCGTCTCGTCCCTGGCAATATTCGACGAGATTTTCCCGAACGCTTCGGCACCCCATCCCTGCGTTCCCTTCAGTTTCCGGTACTGCGCCACGAGCGCCGCAATGTGGAGCCTACAACAGGCGGCCTGAAAATAATAAATTGTTAGTTAGGTATAGGTATATAGGTAATAATCCATATAGTTCAAAAGTTTCTATTATCTGCAGTGACGTGCATACTGACATAGTATATTATAAGTATGCGTGTATGGACGTATGATGTAAATGTAGGTACGTTCCACGAATTAAGATATACCTTAGGACAAGGCTGGACAAGTTAACGATTTTTTTTAACTCGTTAAGTTAAATTATTTTAAAATAATAAAGTTAAGTCAAGTTAAGTTAAAAGTTACTCGTATTTTTTTTCGTTAACTTTGAAAAAAAGTATTTTAACATTGTGTAAAGTTAAATTTGGTAATTTGCAAAAATAAAAAATTCCAGACACATAATATGGTTTATTAGATAGTTTTTCTAAACACTCAAGAAAATTACTGGGGAAATTTAAAATTATACATCAAATTAAAAACCCATTAAAAAATTAATTTATTAAATTAAAAGTTAATTTGAAAAAGTTAGTTAACTTCATTTTAACTTTTAACTCGTTAATGCCCAGCCTTGCCTTAGGATATACCTTAGAATTTAGATAGAACTAAGCCCTAAGGTATATCTTAATTCATGGTACGTTCTACAGTCTCACATGCTGCTTTTATTATATTATGAACGGGGTTCGGGGCGGCTTCTTATAATTTATAAAGCATTAAAAACCTAATAACCTAATTACAGACTTGGGTAAAATACTTTTAAAAAGTATTAGGAATAAATAAACTATACTCGAATACTTATGAAAAATTGTATTCAAATATGTATTCGAATACCTACTTCATAAAAATAATATTTAAATAAAATATTTTAAATACTTCAAAAGTTTTCCAGTAACTTTTAAAATATTTTAGATTCAGAGTGGAACGATGAATGTATTGATTTTATAAAATGTGTGTGTTTTTTTAAATTTTTAAAATTTTTTTGTGTCTGCCATCACCTTTTAGGACAGTAAAAATGCTTAGATTTTCTTCAAAAGTATCTTTTCTAATAGGAAAGTGAATCTTTAGTTGGTACTTAAGGGGGTCAAAATTAAAAATTTCTCAGTAGTTTTCAAAAGCGCCGTGAAGAACAAAAGAAAAATTAAGGAAAAACTGGAATATTTACGCAAAATCTTTTTTCGAGAAAATCGATTTTGGTTTTTGGTGCAACTTTTAGATAAATGACCGTAGGTACAAATTTTTACTGAATGTTTATATTAGCGTTTTCTATACACCATGCCTTTTTAAAAATATTTTGACTAATTTTGAGCTGTTTAGGGACATTTTCATTTTCCAACTTTTTAGTTTTTTATTCTATAAATATCAATACAATTTTATTTGTTGGGATTGGGAACAAAAGCTTGAACATTTTAATAGAAGGCTCCTAGTAAATTGTTTCAAAGACAGATGAAAAATATTAAATCCATACAGTCACAGTTTTTTTTATAAGCATTTAAAGTTCAAATATTGACAAAATACGTAAAAATGACGAAAATGTTCTCTTTAAATCTAAGATTTGAAAATGTAATGCAAGATTCCTCATAAATTTGTCTGCCTTTATCAAAAAAAAAAAAATGCCTACAAGATATACAAATTACATTTTTACGAGTGTTTGAAATTCATATTTTTACAATATTCGATATTCACTCGATTTCTCATGTAACGATTTCCTTATTTTGTTGTAATAAAATACGAATGAATGTAGATACTTGAACATTTCACTGAATGTTAATATTTTCATATTCTATGCACCGTACAATTTTGAAAATAATTTGACTCCTTTTGAGCTGTTTTTCGGATATTGTCAGTTTTCAATTTTTTTAGTTTTTTTTTCTATAAATATCAATACAATTTTATTTGATGGTTAAAAAAGCGTGAAGATTTAATGCAAGGCTTCTGATATATTGTTACAACAGTAGTTGAAATTATTAAAAATACATATGCCCAATTTTTTTTTATAAGTATTTAATGTTTGAATTTCGACAAAATTTATCAAACTTAAAAGTTAATAATTATTTTGTAGTTAAAATGTTCAACTTTTATAGCTAAGAATTAAAAATTTAAAACAATGTTCCACTTAAATAGGTTATATATAAATTACTTTACTCACAATGATATCATCAAATATACTTAGTAATATCATAGGCTGACTGACCGTTTTAGCTCAGAACCGTTTTTCTTATATAATGGTATTATATCATTGAATTCAAATTTAACACCATCCATTACCGTGACCCACTTGTAACCTACTGTACAGCAGAGCGACATCAACTTTTTTAATTTTTGTTTTAAATATTAAACCAATGATACTTTTCTTCGGGAAAATTTTCCAACATATATAATTTAATAATTCTAAGTAAAATATAATTTAAATTGTTGATCCTTGATTTAAAATTGTATAACGTGTATAATATTGTAAAAATGTCCAGAAAAACGAAAACAGTTATTATTGTAAATAATAAATATTTTTTTTTATAGGAATAAAATACTTTTAAAACATAATATTCTAAATAGTTATCCAGAATATTGTTGGAAAAAGTAATTTAAAAGTATTCTATATACTTAAAAAGTATTCCGAATACTGTTCAAGACTGTTTAATTATTATAACACACTTTTAAAAATATTTGAGAAAAATGTATGAAAAAGATACTAGTAGGTATTAATTGAGAAAAGCTATGTTAAGGCGCCCGGTTCCGATCAAAAATACACTGCGGGAATAATGATATCGCCTTGTAGAATCCACCAAATTTCATAATTTTTTTTTTAATTTCTAGAGGGATCAAAATCAGAGATCGTTGCGGGCTATATGAAGTCTTCTTCTTTCAGATAAAAAAATAGTCATCAAAATCCGACTATTCTACAAAGCTTGAGAGTTATTCCCGTAAAGTAATTTTTTTCGATATAATACACCCTATTAACCCCCTTTAAATAGGTATAGGGCAGTAGATTAGTGGAAAAGTCTTATAATTAAGGTGGCAACTAAAATATAAAATTCAATTTTCAAATTTTAAAGAATTATGGAAAATTTGAAAAACTGGCACCGGGACACTTAAGTAATAATAGTATTATTATTTTCGTTCTAAATAATGTTAATTCTAAATCCGTTTGAAATAATGAATAAATACTTTACATTTCATACTGATATGGTGATATACATTAAGATTAATTGCTAAATTGAACACTAATCGTTGGATATGCATTATACAATTTCATGTTTTAATCATTCTGTGTATTCTGAAACGAATTTATATCACCATGCTGTATTGGTACATATATAGGTACCTATAACATGGTTTGAAAACGTTATGATTATAACGTTATATTTAACGAAAAGCGATTGAAATTTGTAAACGTAATCGTAACGGAAAGCGATAATCAAAAATAATTCAATTCTGCAAAACAAAAAATTACGATTAACAAAATATATTATATATCATTAAACGAAACATAACGCAAAACGTAATTTATAGAATATCATTAAAAGAAATATAACGCAAAACGAAATAATTTAAAATCAATTTATTTAATAGTTAAAAATTATAAATTATTATATATTATATTCCGTATACGGGCCATTACCTACCCGCATTAGTTATTATTAATAAAATATATAATCGGTATTAACACTATTCTAAATAACGATAAATACAAAACTTGGATAATGTTTTAATTCTGAATAACGATAAACTAAAAAATTGTGTAACGTTTTAATTGTAAATAACATACATTTTTTTTCAAATGCAAGCCCTGTATACAAATGCTATAAATCCAGTACCTCGTTTCCCCGTATGTTGTCACCGTCTTACACACGTACGACATAACATATTTTCGTTCACCAATTTCAATAGTGTGTTGTTAGGTTTTATATTAGAGTGAATGAACCTATTATCAAACTTTTACGTAAGAACATTATATTTTGTGTTTTCTCGTTGGTTTTTACGATATTTTAATTAATAAGTGAATTATGAGCATTTTCAAATATTAATGTCTTACATAACTCATAAGTCTCTTAAAAATTAAAATATCATAAAAAACCAACGAGAGAACACAAAATATAATGTTCTTATCTAAAAGTTTGATAATAGGTCAATTCTTTCTAATATCAAAACTAACAGCACACTATTGAAACTGGCAAACGAAAATTTGGTATGTTTTAGGTATTTTTATATTTATACATAACAACTAAACATACCGTGGCGTAATTTGGGCAAAACATCAGGGGTTGTAAAAATTTCTTAGGATGCACTAACCCGTAGGGGCTTGGCCCCCAACATTATAAAATAATCAATGTTTTAACATACATAATCATATCATTATATTATATTCACTATTAATATAAAATACGTTATAGGTAGGTATATATTTTAATTCTTCTTTAATTCTCCAAATATAATTTCAATTTTATCATTCTCTAACAATTTTTTTTCATAGTTAATTAATTCCTAAAATACTAAATATTAACTATAGCCTATTTTAATTTTTTGATTAACGAAAAACCATAAATAATATGGAAATTTCAGGGGCTGCAAATTTATACTTACGCAACCCCTTCATTAAATTTGGGGTCGTAAGCGCGACCCCTTGCGACCTCGAATTACGCCACTGTAAACATATAAATATCAATACAATTTTACATAGGTACTTTTGTACACTTGTACAATAATTAAATAATTTTGCGACTTGATTTATCTGTAGCAAAATTATCTACGATTTAGTGGTGAGCAGTGAGCACTCTAGTCTCTATAATCGTATTCGATTAGCAAATTTCTGAGCAGTATGCAGTATGCACTATGCAAGAGACGGGCGACAGTGCCAGCGTCGCGCGTCGTCCCAATATTTATTATTATGAATTAACTATATCAAGACACCTGATTTCCAGAATTAATTCTAGTATTCTAATTGTGGTGTAGGGTACGGGGTGAGGCGGGTCATTCCACTAAGCACTGTGCGAGCTGTTCCCCACCTAGCTAGTAGAGCGGCTATATACAATGTAGTAATGTACTCGGGCACTCGGCGGCCCGAGGCAGTATATTTGACCGCCTTGGCTGGCGTTTTGCGCATGCGCCATTCACAATATTTTACGTGTTTACACCGCACACCCGTATACCATTTCCCATGCATTAACATGGGCAACTGCCTCGTCGAGTGTCGATGTCGAACCTCTAACGGTGGCAGCGCGCGCTGGTCGCAGGATTAAACTCAAACGGCAAGGTTATTATAGCTTATAAATTAAAACGTTACTGCGACGTGACTACGTGAGCCATTCTCCAGTTTCATGCAAGTTGTATACGAAAAAAATTAATATAAAATATTAATTTAGGTAGGTAAATAGAATTATGAAATTATGAAAAACTAAAAAGTAAAAATTAACTAAAAAATTGCGCCCCAAAAAATATTACGCCCTAGGCCAGTGCCTTGGTGGCCTATGGGTAAATCCTCCCATGCATGCGGGTACAACCTCCTCTTTATAATTAATATTGTGCCCAAACCTCTGAAAAATCGCCGTTGTCATCGTGATTTCGAGCCATAGTTTGTAACCAAGTTAAACGCAATTCGGGCGTTGACGCATATGAATTCGCCAAACTATGTTGGAGATCAGCCAGCATTTCGGGGTCGTGGTTGAGGTCTTTCATACGAGCAGTCGCCATCAGCACGGTTCTCACGCGTCTTGTTAAATCCTTCACTTGCATTGGAAACCCTAAGACCCAAACTCATTTAGGTAATTACAATGGCCAATTACAAGTAAAAACGGTTTACATAAATAGACTTTTATTAAAAAGTTTTTATAAATATATAAATAAATAATTCTTGTCATGTTTTTAATTATATAGCCAGGACTTAGAATTAGTAAGGAGAATTACTTGACATGGATAACACGAGTTATTACAACTTAAAATTATTATCTGTAGCTCAACGTAAAAACTTAAATTAAATATATTATGAAAAATTAATTTTTGTATTTAAAATAAGTCTTTAATGGATCAGTGGATGTCAGTGTACTGTTTATTTTCTCCCTCTGGACCACGCGAAACTTTGAGTAGGTACCTAATTGTTATATTAATAATATAATAATTGTTGTGTTAAAAGTTTTTGAGTAATCTTGTAAAATCACCTATTATAAAAATTACACAGAATACTATTTTTGAGGATATCTAGGGGGATATCCCCCCTCCCCCCCCCCCCCGAAATCTCATGTGCGATATTTTTGTTAGTAATGCGTAATGGGTTCAATAGTTCATATCATAGAGTAATAATGTTTACGGATGAGCTATGGCCTAGCAATTAATTTTAGCAAAATGTATTGATTTTTATGAAGAAGATTTAAGATTTAATAATCACAACATTCATTCACATGGACTCATTAAAAATGAATTTGAATTTTGGAAGCAAAAATGGTCTAATGAAAAAATGAATTACCAAAAAATGCAATTGCAAGAAATGCAAGAACACATTATCAAACTCACTTCCCACAAAAAAAAACAAATCCTGGGTACAGCACTGGTCTACATAACGACTTAAAACAATTAAATATTATCCAAAATTTTTGTGACAGGTGATTTTGCTCTTAGATAATTCAAAAATCATAAACATGGTTTTCATGAACAGATTGGTTCTGAGAGAAAACAAATATTGAGCTGATATCCTTTTGAATAACTAATAAGATGTGATGAGTGAAGTCACCCGAGTAATTATTGATGGCTAATAAATCTGTTTTTGAACACATTTGAAAATAAAACAATATTTCAGTTAATTTCAATAGTATTGAACTAACAATTGAAATATTATTTTAAGATTATAAAAATTAACTATTAAGATGATTAAGTTAGGCTAGAATATAATTGATAGAAATTAAACTTTCTGCTAATTACAAATAATAAAGTATGTTAGTCTTAAAATAATGAGTGTGGTATATTTTTCAATGAATAAAAACTTGAAAACTTTTTTATTAAAATTATTAACTTGTACGTACCAGTATTTTTCATTACTTTATCACTATTGGCGTAACTATTGATTAATGAGAGACTTTCTTGAAAACGTGAGTTATTGAGACCTGCAGACGTCAAGTCACCTAACAACTGTGACACCGCAATGACAGTTTGCAAATGAACTCTGGTAATATTTGACGAAGAAAGTTCAAAATTGCTTCGCATTAACAGATAAAGAGCAGCACAGGATTCTTGTCGTACCTTGGAAGACCGACTATTACATCCATTTAATAATTGGGAGCAAAGTTTGCCAACTAAATGAGCAGTACCTTAACAAAGAATGATTACATATACAAATTATGATGTTTTAAATTTATTTAGATAAGGTACCAAATTTTAATACCTTTAAATAATACACAAGAAAAGTTATTAATAAACGATCTTAATGTAGCGAACACATGTCCACAGACTAGTGTAGATTGTGGAATGCATAAAAACGCCACGAGAGTGGAAAAAACACTCTCCATGATGTCATTTTCACCGTTGTACGCCATTAAAGTATCCTTAAAATGTACGCAATAAGATGAAAGAGCATCGAGGACAACTAAACCGACTTCTGCTGTAAGATTAGCTTCAGACTGCACTCGAAATGTTATGTTGTCATCACTAGTTGAGGTATCTAAAATAAATATACATACAAATATATTAAATAAATATATATTATGTTCACAAGACAATATTTTCATAATTTATATAAGCAATAAATATAATAATTATTAATAAAAACACCAAGGTACCTAATAATTATTGTATTAATTACATATTTATATATTCCAATAAATATTAATATTAGGTGATTTAAATTGTTTTCAAATATTATTAGCGGACACCGTACTCTTTTTACAAATACCAAACTAAAAAGTTTACTCTGAATACACTAAAAATATACTAAATATTTAGTACTAAGAAATAACCTTTTTTTGAATTTTCTACTCGACCAATGCTGCCTGTACCATTGCTACTTAATATGGGAGGTGTTAATTGAGATATTTGTGTCTGACAATTTAAATTAGCCGTTGTTTCGGCATTAAATTCAGATGGTGGTTGCATTCGGGCCGGTAATGTCATGGATTTCTTTGTTGTAGTAGTAGAAGTTGGCTGAACATTATCACGGTTATTTGCAGCTAGTGTCTCTTCCACTATGTGTCGGCGTCCCATGTACTGAAACTCTTGTAAACTTAACCTACACAATAAAAAATAAACTATTATAAAGATAAATATGTTTAATACTAACTCATAAGTTAACAACATAAATATATACAGTCTATTATTATTGAGTTATTTTGAGTAGTATTTTTTTTATTGATGTAGGATGAATGATGTGATTTTTAACAAGTTAAACTATTCATGTTAAGAGGCTGCCGATATTTTTTCTTACAATACCAATTTATCCAATTGAAAAATACAACAAATCGAAAATATTTTTCCTAGAACTTTTCTTATAACCTAGAAAAGTGAATAAGGAATTCAAATATGTTTTCAAAATTAAAATTGAGATTTTGGTACCAGGTGAATTTTTTTTCCAGTTTTTGGGACTTTCATGTTGAAATTTATTTGATTATTGAAAAATTAAATATAGTAACGGGAACCTCTTATAAAATGTTAAGGTAAGATTATTATCTAGGGCAACTCTTATGCTATTTACTGTATTTTAATTTTAAAAACGAGTTATGAGTATTTTACAATTGTAAATTGTTTGTACATTTTAGAGGTCTTGATTACATGTATAGTGAACTACAGGGGTACCCGTGTTTTTACACAAGACGGGGTTAAGGCCCGTGTAATAAAAATATCCGTGTATACCCGTGAGCTAAAATACTCATATATTTACAACTCAAATACAATTGTATTTCACTACTTTGCAGTTCTGACTTAACGATTTCTTCACTTTCTGAACTCAATATGACAGAAAGCATATCATATTATATTGTGTTTTTTAAGCAAAACTTTTAGGTATTCATAACATACTTAAATAATAGGTAGGTAAGTAATCGAGGGCTATACAATTTTTATTATTAATAAATAACCAATTATTTGAATATACATAACGTAACATAAAGTATTTTTGAATTCTGAATTAATATGCAATATACACGGATATTAAAAACACAGGCTTTAATATAATTTTTACCCGCGAGCTCCGTGTACCCGTGTATTATATTACCCGTTCACAACCACGACCCCTAGTACATTTTAAAATACTCGTAACTCGCTTTAAAATTAAAATATAATAAAACACCTATGAAATGCCCTATATCAGGGGTGGTCAACACAAATTATCTTGTAGGCCACTTTGGAAATACATTATAAGCTCATGGGCCGCATACTAAATTACATATTTTAGATTTGTACAAAACAAAAGAGTTTTGGTGTATTAAATATTAATTAATTAAAATAAATAGAATGAATTTATAAATTAAAAACATAGATAATATAAAATTTTTATTTATTTAGTGGGATATTGTTCTCAACTCGTTGTGCAGGCATTCCAAAATATTCTATATCTATTGGCACAAAAATAATTTTTTTTTGCAAACGTATGATAAATCTCACGGGCTGCGGGTTCGCCATCCCTGCCTTAGATAATTATCTTACCATTAAATTTTATAAGAGATAATTTCACTCTAATTTTAGAAATGAATAAGATTTAATATTGTAAACATAAAATTTGCTACGTTGCCCATGGGTCAGAGAGAAAAGAATTAGGGACTTCATCTTAATGTGAATGGATAATATAGAAACTAATTTTCAAAATCACATCATGGAGTATAGATAACTAATTCAATTTTAGATAAAACAATAGGCCATATAAAGTGCAGTTAATGCAAAGTTTTAATTTCAAAACAATTAAAAAACACCCTTTATGATAAACGGTATAAGATATACCATGTAGATGTATAAATAAAATAAAATCTTAAAAATGATAAATTTTACTTACTCAATTATTTTAAAAAATGCCACAATATCTGGTTCCGTACAGTAACGCCACCACGATATTAATTGATCTTGAGATGAATATTTCAAAATAAACAAAAAACACACAAGGACATCTTTGACTTCGGTTGGTTCTAATTTGCTTACTACGTTTACTGAGGTATCCGTAGTAATATGAAATGTCTGTGTGCCACTAATAGATCTAGAGTGTCGATTTCTATTTGAAACATCGGATTCGGATATGTAAGAATTTCTTCTAACAGCGGTTTCTTGTGAAAACATTGACAAAGAATTTGTTCGATCCGGAGAAGACAAATTTGAAGCACATGAATTTATACTTAAACTAGAATCAGTTTTTATCAGTTTCTCTTGCTGCTGATGATCCAGGCTAATTAACTTTTTGGACGGTGTTACTAAAATAAAATAATAATAATATATGAATATTAGTATTTATATTACACATAGAGTAAAGAATATATTACATAGAATATAAGATATTACATAGAATATATATAACGGGCAAAGCTATTTAGGTATTAAGGAATTTTTCAAGAAGGGATCTAGCTAATCTCTTAAACACATTTAAGTTCAAATTTGGAAAAAATTAGATATTTTAAATTTTAAATTAAGGTTAAGATTAAGATTGACTCAGTAGTCAGTACTCACTATATTCAATATTGTAATCAGTGGACAGTTTGTTAATGCACTATAAATTACAATTATCACCATTCGGAAATGTTTGATCGTTAACAGTTTTTTTTTTAAATTTAAATGTTTTCGAAAAGAGTGAAATTAGGTGACACAGAATATAAAAAAGGCTAAATACAAACAAAATTGGAAGAAATTCCAAAGTATCCTATTAAAGTATTATATTACTCAAGAAAAAAAATGTAAATATAATTACATAATACTGATGTACAATTTTAAAGTTGTTATTAAAATATCCACAATATTTTATTCTAATTTCAGCAATGGCTAACTTAAAAATGGTTTGCTTTCAACATCCTTAACAAGAAGTGCAATGATTTATTTATAAAATCATTAAATTCAAATGTAATGTATATATTACAGTGATTTACTCAATGAAAAAGTACACTTAACACCTACTGTACAGCAAAGCGGTTACCTATAGTTTTTTAATATTCTTAGTATGTTTATAATTATACTAAGAAAAACTTACGGTGGCTAGCAATTGCTGCAAAATATGTAGAATCTCTCAAGTTCAAAGACATTCTTGGACCAATGTCGTTAGTAAGGTTATTGGGTCTAAAATTCAAGAGTTATAAGTTATAATAGTCCATTCAATAGTTGTACATACAAACATATAAATATTATTTTAATCATATTTTCTGATAAATTACCTCGGCGAAGATAAGTTTATAGGACGCTTCACAACATGATTAATTGTTCGTTTTCTATAATCTAAACGTCCAATGTTTTCTATAACAACTCCAAGCCAAGGGAAGTATAATGATGCAATTCGGGCCATTTGTCCCTGTAAAATAAATGATAAAATACATGATATACAATGATATATACACGGGATACCTAAAGATTCAGAATCGAAGGAGATGAACCCCTTGGACTGAAAAATTGATAATTATTTAAAATATTCAGTATACATGTGTCATTCTGAAATCTATTGTATATCTACTAGGTACTAATAACTTTGAAATTATAAAAAAAAATTTGAACTTTACTAAATTATTCCATACCTTTGATTGATATCGATCGTCAAGTTCATGTTTGGCGAGTAAATCACGAAAACACGCGATAGCCGAGTGACGGTATTCGTATGGCGAGCAAAATGAATTTGAAACTTCACGCAACAATATAGCAGTTAGGAAATGATGGCGACAATATTCATCAGACATGTAATATTGAGAATGTGGTGACCATCCATGGGGCGTTTGTCCGTTCTGGACAGGTAAATTGAAAGAGACATAGTGTTCATGTGATATAACTATCTTCATGAATAATAACTTCGCACTTCTAACAAAAGTTGAATCACAAGTCGACAAGCTGCTAATATATACATTTATCAGTCGAAATACAAATCCTCGGTCCATAAATGTCAAACATTTTTTTAAGAAATGAGCTGCAGCCATATTCAACTTGGCGACTTGTGACGGCATTTCTTTGTGCTTAACAGTGACATAAGGCAATAGTACGTCTATTAACATATGATGAACACGAGACTGGTATTCTGAAGAAAACCTTTCATTACGGCGCATCTGTGAAAAATATTTATGCATTTTTAAAAATTATTCAGCTACACAGAGATCGCACATTCAAGTATATGTTTTTAAAATTACAACAGTTGAGAAAATATTTATTTTATTTATTAATGCTCAATTTCTTCTAGTATATAAATTTTATCAGTTTAAAGAACTACTTTAATTCATCAATTCACATTTGCAATACTTACACAGCATTCGAGAAGGGGACTAAAGTCTGGGCTACTTAATAGAGTTTTTGTAAAATTAACAAAGAAGTAAAAAAAAATGTTCTTGCTGATAAGTTATTGCTATACAAATTTGATGAAGAAAATATAGGTAAGGGTTAGAACTTTTAGAAGTTATTCAATTGAAATTGTTGTTCTAATGCATTAAATTTATTTATTGAATATAATATATGAATAAATAAGTTATATAATATCCATTATAATGTTATTATTATAATAATAGAATAATTAATACACAAACCTAACCTAATCAGTCACCTCTAAAATAGCGCTACGCCAAATAATATAGTGACTTTCATGACATGGTTATTTTTATATATATTGTATGAATACTGTTCAATAATTTACATGTAAGTGTTTAGTAGTTTTGTTATTCGTCTTAGAAAATACTAACTTACTATAAGGCGAGAGAGATTTGTAAAAACACTCTTTTTAATAAAATAATAATTCACCTTAATTCTGTTTGATGTTAATAGATATTGTCCCATACTCTTTATTACAATTTGAAAGAAGAAGTTTGAGTTGACTAGAAATTTATTGATCAATAAAAAATCTGTATTATCCGGGTTGAGTAAATTTGGTAAATGAGCAAGGAGTTGATCGTGCACAGTGTTATTAGGTGTGTTTGTTGCTGGAGTAGTAAAAACATACTGAAAATAAACATATAAACATTTTATTCACAAATATTTACAATATTATTTATTAATTAAAATAGTCAGTATTAAATAATAATCTTGTATACTATTAAACTAATAAGTAATACTGACAGTCAGATAAATAAGAAATTAATATGCTATTATTTTTTTCAAGTACTTCATTACATTATTGTTTCTCTAAAACAACTGGTTGATTCTAAAGACTTATCAAGAATGGACTATCCGACTATACCCTAATTCCTCTAAAATGTTGTTTAATTTTCGCATTTTTATTTTACCAAAGAATTTCCAATTAAAATAAAATATGTATAGTAGATTTACAAAAATGATTAAACCATTTACAAAACATCTAAAAAAATAGTTTATTCCATTACAAAGTTAAATGAAATACTGTATTTAAGTCTCTCACATTCTCTTTATTGAGGAGGATTTACACCTAACCTAATCTTACTTTTTATCAACTACATAGATTAGAGATCTATGGATGCACTAAAGAGAATACAGCCTAGTGAAACTACATTTATGTAATAATTGTACTGTTAAAACTCTTTTATTATTATTTTAACAGTTGAAAGATAATAAAAAAAAACTAAAACAGAAGTTAATATTATCAATTTATAGAATTTGAAAATTTGATTGTATAACATTGTTATAACTTACAGATTCATATATATATAGATAGATATAGATATTATTTATTATTTTTATTATTTCTGTAAACCATTCATTGTCTAATATTAATTAATCAAAATAATATAAACAATACTAAATACCTTAATGTATATGTTTAATGTATCACATCGGCCAGATTCTTGAATTGAATCTACTATATGGACCAATAACCTAATTATATTGCTTGCAATATTGGTACAAGAAGTGAATGCTAGCAAATTAAATAACTGATTGAATAACGTAGGTAAAAAGTTGATTACAGAAATTAAATCAATTGCGTGTGATGCCTAAGAAATACAAAATAAAAATTATTTATTTATGTATATATTTGTTTAATAATAAGTTTATATTACTTTTAATATTTTACATGTTTCTGTTTCAGGGGGTATAATGGTAGTTATTTTACTATGTTCCAAACGTTCCGCATGTGCAAAAAGGTTTTGCATATGATTATCTGATGAGTATATACTGGATAACAAATGGCACTTGAATGAAAATAAAGGCTTTTGTCCATCTATCCAACATACTTCTGGCCCACAATACTAAATTAATTTACAAAAAAAAATTAAAATTCATAATTTAAAATATTTTAATAATGTATATTATGTTTAGTTATGGTTATTTAATAAATAACACAATAACATCACTAAAAGTTAGATTATGTTAATGTCTAAAATGAGAAACTACTAACTAAAATAGGTACTATTAATAGTATACTATTAGCAGTATACTTCATAGTTTATAGTAAATTAAAATGATTTTACAATATTTTAATACTCAAGTATTAACTAAAAATATATTTTAATATAGTTTGCTAACAATTTCAATGGTTATTCTTATACAAAGATAGTTGTATATAGTTAAAGTACTATTATTATTTAATTATGAATCCCAAGTCTAAACAGATTAATCAATTTCTGTAAACTTCATTTTTAAACTTTCCAAAAATATTATTATTTTACTTATTACATTTCAATGTAATATAATTTAATATGATTTAAGGACAAAGGTACCTCTATACAATAAAAATAGGAAAAAGTATAAATTAATAAATCTGAAGTACAGTATAAGTAGGTATTCATTCAAATGTTTTTGCAAATAAATGTTATTACTTATTTTATCATCATATTTATTTGTATCATCTAATATCTTCATAATTACATAATTTGGGTATAAGTATACTACAGGATGATTGATTTATTATAAGAAACTCATTATTTAAGTTTTATTATCTACAAATAACATTTAACTATATTAGAGAAAATAAATAATTTACTCCTTTTCCAAGACCAAATGGCTGTACTGATAAATACCCTGCCGGTAAACCTACAGATACAGGTAAACATTTTGCATCCATGTTGATTCTAAATAAATAAAATATAATTGACATAATATAATGCAATGTTGTAACATACAAATATAATAAAATAAATATGATTATTATTACTTGGATTTGAAGATAAGAGGTAGCCATGAGTATCCCACTATTGTTTCAACTGAAATATTTGATTGCTTTTTACGTGAACCGTCTACAGAAATATGCTTAAAAGTAAACAGTAGATGGTGTTTAGGAGTTATGTGCACAGGAAGTCTTATTTTGATTTCATCATACCAAATTGGATTTGTACTATGGTATAAGACATTAGTACACATAGAACTCAATAATTGACCATGTGCCCCATAGATACACTATAATGTTTTTAAGAAACGTTTAAAAATGTTTTATAGACAAACATTAAGAGAAATAGCTAAAATATGAAATTACCTTAATAGGCTTAGAGTCTATATTATCGCTATCAAATAGTTGGACCATACACGTAATGTTTCGGGCTCGAGGAATATTTTTTTGTGTATCAAATGCCAGAGACAGTGGATATACATACATGTGATTAATATAAGCTGTGTGTGGTTGTGCGTCTGGATATAATTCAGCAATCTCAATTATTGGATGATTTCGAGTAGGTGGAATAGGAAATGGTTTAACAGCAGTCCAACATGTAGTCAATATGTCTAAACAACAAAGGCATAATAATAATAAAAAAAAGAGCATACTTAAAAAAAACTGCGGGTGGGGAGGATTTGTATTATTTATTAAATCAACATAGTGATGATGAATTAAATTTAATTGTTAAATTGTATAATATTATTTAAATTAATACACATTAGATATTACAATATCGACATATTTTTTATCCAGATTTGTTTAACGATAATATAATAATCATAGCAAAAACCCAAAGAGACACTTAATGTCTGCCACCACCTTTCATGCCTACCTTAAACATAAAAGGATGCCATGATAACTCATTTAAAAGAAATACAATTAATTGTTGATTCTTACTTTCTGGAATAGTACTGGTCAATTGTTGAATTTTCATCTGAACGTGACCAGGAATTATAACGCATTTGTTCATTTTTTCAGGTCTTAAAACAAAATTTTTTATAATATTATCTAAAAACTAAAACATAATTATAATCAACACAACTCACTTGCGATATTCCATTAATATTTTCACCATATCATCATCTCCTAGCTTGGAAAGCTCCTGCCTATACAATGTCATAAAATCGGAAGACGTATCTAGTTCACAGCTATATAATCGAAACAAAGGTCGAGCAGACCAAGCAAATGGCATTCGGTAATTACCTAACCTAAAAATAAAAAACCAAGTAATATTTTATTTTTGATTTTAATTGGAAAGATTCATCATGTTTTTTTTTATATTTTTGGTTTACCTATGACAAATATTTTTAACAGCTTTAAATACTTTCAAACCAGTATCTTTATTATTTGTAGTTGCTTTAATATATGGTTCAGAAACACGTACTATGCCACCCTGAAGTACTTTGTCTATTCTTAACACTAAGTATATATCTGAATGTGGTTTTGATATACACATTATTGCCTGAAAATATAATAAAAAAACACATTTAATATATTATGACAGTGTGAAATACGAGTAAACAAATGATAATTCATTAATTTTTATAATATTTTTCCATTATTCATTCTAGTAGAAGACTGCAATTCAAAAACAATTTAGATTTAATAATTTATGGTAAGTCCCAAAATAACAATTGAAGTAAAAATTGAAAAAGTATAACTATATGATAAGTATAGATTTTTTATCATTATAAAGGTTTATCCGTGCTTTAACATCTGAGAATTATTATTTATTTAGTTACACAAAATTATTACTTGTTTTTGCTTGAATAGCCAATTCTTTGTCACTTTACAATTTTTTGATATCTCAATAAACTTATGTCCGTCAATTTGATTATCATGATTAACTAGATTTGTCATACTGTCATGGTTAATATCAAAATGGAAATCTTCAGATATTTTTTTACCAGAACGTATATCAAACAATGCCATAGTTGTAAAATATGGTTCAACCTATATAAAAGAAAAAACTAAAGAATTAAAAAAAAATCTTTTAAATAACATAAATAAAATCTTAATAATGATTAATACGGAATATAATTGTAAATTATCATTCAAATATTAACATAGGTACCAACATTAAAGTAATATATTGTAATAAATAATACTATAGAAATAAAATTATTTACATTTTTTGTTACTTAAACAATTATTGTACAGTATAATGTATGTCAAATAATATTTTTAATATTATGAATGTTTGACAATTTCTCATGGATTATTTTTTTTTAATAATGGTCTAAATCATTCGTTTGATAAGTTTAATTAAGTTTCTGTATTTAAAAATTATATATTTATAATAGATCCCTCAATTTTTCGAAGTAAAATATTTTTAAAAAACTACAATTAAATTCAAAAAATCATAACTTGTGATTTCAACCAATGTTCAATTTATGTAATAATAATTATAGTTTATTAAATTTTGCTAAATGATACATTTTTAGATTTTTACTAGGTATTTAAAAAGTTATTTTTAGAATAAAATTATTGCTTAAATTAAATCAGAATCTAATAACTTGATGCGTCTAAATTCTACATTATAAATTATAAACACAAAACAATTATTACTTGATTTATGGAATCATTGTTTTCTTCGTTGTTTATTTGTAATCTAAAGTTCAATGCTTGGCATTCAATTAAAACTCTCTGACCAAACCTTTCTTTGTACGGTTCAGATATACTATCAGCTGGTTGATTTAGAACATCTTGTCTAATGTAACTACTAGGCTGTAAAATGATAGTAATTTTATTTATTTTTATTTTTGTAATGAATATTATAAAAATGGAAATTTGTTGAAAAAAATATTAAAATTCAAATATCCAATATTAACAATTGTTTAACTAAGAATAATTTACTTGTTGTAAAAATGGATAAACTGCAAAAAGTCTTCTTCTACTTTCTTGACGTGCATGTGCATTTAATGAATCAGTTTCTCTTGCGTATCTCATCAATTGAGGATTTACACTATGTTCTAAGCCTTTTAATGTACCAAAACTATCATTAGGTGGTATAATTGGCATGTTCTTGTCAATAGGAGTGATTTCTTCTAAATAATACATCAGTATAATATAATTAATACATATACAAAAATATATAAGTACGTACCTACTTAATATTAAGAAAGTTATTAAAAATTGGAAAGTATAACATTTAAATATACATGGAAATGATGGTATAAAATAAAACCATTCAAATTAATTTAGAATTATAAAATAATAAGTTCGATTAGTATGATGAATTTTTCAACATTTTTCAACTCAAAAGCAGATCAAAATGATTGGTTTAGTATTTGGAAACATGATACAGTGACACGCAGTGGCATAGCCAAGATTATGATGGTGGAAGGGAGGGGGGTTAATTATAAAATTAATTAATTTGTTTACAAAAACCTCTCTGGCTATACCACTGATACAACATACCCCCAGTTAGCTCTATTAATTTATTCGGCCAACTGGTTGGATTTCAAACACAGACTGTGTTAGAATTAAAATTCTAACATCCATGCTTAAAAATTCTAATCATCATAAAAATCATCTAGTCCTTACGGCTAGGTTAAAACTATCAATTGTCTGTGGTGTTCCGTGGAACCATAAGAGTTATGTATATATGTGTTTATTTGAACAGTGTTTCTTAAACTGTCTTCCTATGAGTTGAAGAACTTGAAGGGGTCTATTACACAAAACGTCTACCATCCTTTTTAATTAGTTATTAAGAGGACGTGATACCCGCATGTGCTGTCTCCGTCTTACAAGTGCGTAACATACCAAATTATACGCAAAGCAGAACACGTGTAGCTCCGTTAGCTTAAAAATTAGAGTGAATTGACCTCTTATAAAATCTAAAGGTAAGATTATTATCCAAACAACCTCATGGGCTTTTTAGTATATTTTGGTTTTTAAGCGAGTTATGAGTACTTTAAAATGCAAAAACAATTTACAATTTTAAAATACTCATAGCTCGCTTAAAAATTTAAATATAATAAAAATCCCATGTAGGTTGTCTAGATATATAATCTTA
>NC_042494.1:75862647-75876994 GCF_005508785.2 Acyrthosiphon pisum | reverse complement strand
TCATTAATTGGCATGGAAAAAAAAAATTCCGAACCAATAAACCACAATAATTTAAAAATGATTGGTGAAATACTGAAATGAATTGGGGGTGCTAGTTTGAAACGTGGGGGTGCTAAGCACCCCCAAGCACCCCCCCTATGTGCGCCTATGCTAGTATGTATAGTCATTATAGCTTTATATTGGTTATTTTACTTTTTATAGCTAACTGCAGTTAGTATACGTTGGCGAGTACAATTTCTACTAATATTATCAAATACATTCAAATACATTTCACTTATAGCAAAATGTATGCGAAATGTCGGGAAAATACATACAATCTCCCGACTTCACGTAAGGGGGAACCCGCCTAACCATCAATACGATAGGCGTTGACAGCGCTCCCTTTTACTATAATAGATCGGCTACCTTAAATTTTCCACCGAGTCATGATAGGTAGCGCTTTTCGGTAACTGGGTTACTATTTTATAGTAAGCTTTTAGTAGTAAATACTCACACATTTACATGCAGACCCGCATGCACACACATAGAAAAATACCTAAACTAAACTCCTTAAAAACGGGCGGTGTCGAATCCTCTTGATTAGCATGCTGATTTACATGCGCCATATAAAATAGTAGGATTAAGTAATTTAAAAATAGGGACACAATGTTGTAAGTTGATGATGTGCTACTTGATATTTACTCGGCTGCATGGAAAAACAATGCATCATAGATATTATATTTTTTTGAGTATATTATTGTAGTAGGTACTACATCGAACTGACAATGACATAATGGTGTTACCGATCATGAACTGCTCGAATTATCGACGTTCGTCAATGGTTTACGGTTGCGATAGGCTTTTTGTCGTTAAGTAGTCGAAATCATAATATTATTATACAATACTTCGGAACAAACCTACTTTACCATCCTTTTTTTCAATTTTTTTTTAAAAATACGCGGTTTTTTATGCTGAATAAGTGTTTGAAAAAATGCTCGGAAACTTACCGTTCAAAAGTTATGGCAATTCAATGTTGCAGTGATTACGCGTGTATAGGCACTTGTCGCACCATTTCGCAAATCTAAAATATCTCCCTATTAATTACTGTGTAAACCACCTCGGGTAAACTTCGGTTTTCCTCAATATTGTTTATGAGTACATTTATTGCCAGCGTGGTCACTCGCTCGCTACACCCGTTCGCTCGTCCATTCAAAAGTATATTTTATAATATCGATAAATTTGAATTGTCATAACTTTTAAACGGTAAGTTTTCGGAATTTTTTTCAAACACTTGAATTCTGTATAAAAAAATCACGTATTTTGAAAAAAAAATGGGTGTCCGGTAAAGTAGGTTTATACCAATATTTCAATCAATTTTATATATAAATATGAGTTTTAAACAAATGTCGAATAAGTACAATTTAATCGTATGAAAAAAAAAACCAGCCAAGTGCGAGTCGAACTCGAAGGGTTCCGTACATAAACGTGTGGGCAACACTGCTTATATTATATAGGTATTCTAGAATTTTTAGTATTTGTTGTTATAGTGGCAACAGAAATACATAATCTGTGAAAATTTCAACTTTCTAACTTTCATGGTTCATGAGATACAGTCTGGTGACAGACGGATGGTCGGACAGCGGAGTATAATAGGGTCCCGTTTTACCGTACGGAACTCTAAAAAATGTATATTAATGATGTATATTAATAATAATGTTAATACTTGCTATATTATCGTAGGTAACGTATAATTATTGCACATTACATAGGTAACGTTTTATATAGAAGTTCCTAGGGGCAGCAAGCAGCATATTATAAGTTTATTTACTAAAACGCGAAATCGATTAAAAAAAAAAAAAATGCGTAGGTACTCAGTCCAAAAACTTAATATCTATACCTACATATGTTAATAATTTGAATGTTATTAGGTACCTATATCGCCAACAATATTATGTTTTCACAATAAGCTGATTACGTTATGCATCTTTAATCGTGAATTAGGAGATAATTCGATTTTATCAATCGAATATATAAGATAATGAAAATTATTTTGGCATTTATTTGCACCTATCTCATGAATTAACTATCAACATATTAACGGATGCATACAATCGTGGTATATAAACTAGTTATGTTTTGTGTCAACATATCTCTAATAGGCTCCTATAAATATAAGAAACTTTTATAGCATATAATAATATTTTATAATTTAACGTAACTTTTCGATAATTATCTGAATTAATTTTTTTGAGGGAATATTAATAATCGGTACAAAAAACCATATTGTTTCATGTTCATTATTTATGATTCGTATTTGGATATTGTTGCCGATTAGGCAGTGTTCGGGTTAAATAAGTAATTTTTTATCTAGATAAAGATAAAGATAATACAACTCAAATGTATCTAGATAGAGATAAAAAATAACTTAACTCATATTTATCTAGATAAAGATAAATACTTTTTTATCTAGATAAAAAAAAAGATACAATTATTTTTTAAATGGTTATATATTTTGGTATATTTTAGTTGGGCACTGGGAACATAATAATAATAATGATATAAATAAAAATAATTACATTATTTATAAACCATAAACTTTGTTTGAGAATCTGTATAAATATTTAAAAATTTAGTACAATTTCGCGATTTTTATCAATAAAAAATGTATCTAGATGAATTTATTTAGATTAGTAAAAAAATTATCTAAGATAAACGTTTAGATACCTTGTAACTATTTATCTAGATAAGATAAAAGATGAACAAATAATTATCTAGATATTCACCTAGATAAGTCCGAACACTGCGATTAGGTAGCCATGTTCATAGCCATAACAATAGGTATATTGTAAATTGTAATAGGGCAATACGTGCGAAAAATGATTGAATGTCTGGATTCATATTTTATTTTATTTTAATTATACGGGTTTGATCCTTTTGAACATGCACCATTAGTGATAAGTCATTACACATTTGTGGTAACAGCTGAAGTCATTACAAAATAGTAATTAATATTCATATACAATTACAACAACTTATGATATAGATATTGCACATAGTTAGGTCAATAAATCGTTAAAGACACGATCTGTATTGGCAAATGTCATTAGACGTCTTGAAGGTACATTACTCATTAGTCATATACGTTGGTATATTAAAAAACTGGTAGTATAATTTCATAGTAAATTCACAAAAAATATTATAAGTAAAATATAATAAATACTTACACGTGACATCAAATGTGAAGGGATTTTTCCTCATCAATTTTGAAACTAAAAAATTTATTTTACTCTATATTTTGTCTTTTAAATTGTGAGTGTGTGTAGTTAATCAGAATAAAAAAGCTTCAATATTTAACTTTGAAGAAAATTTATTGTAACAAATTGGATCTTGTTAGTACTTTGGGGGTCAAAAGTAAAAGTTCTAATATTCGTCACAATAAATAGTAAATAAGAAAAACTAAAAATATTGTGTGGCTAGGACGGGAGCTTGTTGGTTGTGGGGAAGTTAGTCGCTGTGTTTCGCTCAAGATTAAAAATTGAAATTTCCTTCCCACACGAGCCACACATACTATTTTACCACGCCTCTGCGTTCATCAATCACGGCAAAGGTAATGCAACAATATACAACAACCATGAGTATGGGGGATGGAGTGGCCGAACAGACTACGGCTGTAAGTTGTAACGCGCACTGTCGCCGATTCGAATCCCGGCCACGGGCCACACATCGCTCTATGGGCAGACAACTGTCTAGACGGCAAGACTGCCATCCCCCAACTAGGCATGGCAAAAACCTACGGGTGCCTAAATAGAAATTCTACCAAATAGGTGTCCAAAACTAGGCCTTCGTTCATTTTTTATCAAATAGATTTTTTATTCTATTAAATTTTTTTTTATAAATTGTGGATTTTTCATTAAAGATATAAATGCTCTTTTATTTAGATTTTTTATTAAATAAAGATTTAAAAAAAAGGTGAACTCTGATGAACTCTGATAAAAAAAAATGAACTCTGATGAAAGAAAGGTCAACTCTGATGAAAAAAAGACAACTATGATGAATCTTGAACAGGGGTGGAAGGAATGACTTGCAAGTTCTAGACAATTACTCGCAACATTTGACATAGATTTTGAACGGATTGTGCGAAGTCACACCGCCAACATCATTTTTTTTTTCTATATTTGTTTATTGAAACGACCTCAAGGTCTTTGACAATGCTTATCACAAGTGGGTAGTAGGGAGATCATGTGATCTATTTATCTATGTATATATCACTATATGCATGATACTACCCCCCTTCTCAAAGAGGAGACATGTGCGATCTTCACTCCCAGTGGAGTGGGACCTAGTTGGAAGCCGGATGACGCAATCGGACGACAGCACGCCAGCACAGACACCGTCAACATCATGGACGTATCTTGCAACAATCAGATTATTTTACTGTGGCAACTCTTGTCCCACAACATGCTTATCAATATTTTCGGCTACACAGCTCAGGTTTTTTGTTACACTCACGACCATAACGCTCCGTTTGTCCGACTGTTTCGCGTAACGCTTTTTAAAAACTTTTTATATTTTTTACTTTTGACCCTTCCCCCCTCCCACCAAAGTAACAACTATATTCATTTTCTACAAAAAAAGATACTTCTGAAGAAATTTGAAACATTTTTACTGTCCTAAAAGGTGATGACAGATTAAAAAATTATAAAAAAAAACAAATTGTTGTGAAATAAATATATTCATCGCTACGCTTAGAATCTAAAAAGTATAATATTTTATGTAGGTATACTGAAAAATTGGTTTCCCCGTTGTAAAAAAATTTCTGTGGACGCCTTTATGCATATATCACTCCATTTTATCCTGTTCAAGATAAAATACTTAAATATGTTATATTATGGAATGTGTGAACTAAATATATGAATGGTACTTAATTTAGTGACAATGATTTACCTCTGACTAATTGGTCAAATGTAGTACTTGACACCGGTTTGTCTATAAAACAAAATACACTGCATTTTTGTTCCAAATAAACTAATTATATGATTTATAAATTTAAAATCCCCTCTGTAGTCTGTAGATCATTATTATGTCATTTTGAATAATTAATCACTACCGTTGGATTTTCCGTGTACATATTAAATTGTTAATTTACTAATTATAGCAAGTTACAAAGTTATAAGACTTAGTTTATCTTAAAATATTAGGTAAATATTTTAGTATCAATAATAATTTTATTATTTTAAATATATTTTATTTTAGTAAAACAAGATATAGATTACGATACTTATACGTAATAAATTATAAAGACTTATTATAGTACCTATGTTGTTACTTTTGAGATTAAATTTAACATTCTATATACTTACTATTCATATCTTTCATTTTTTTACAATAATCATCATAATTACTATTGGAATCTTTTGGATAACCTAAAAAGTAAAACGTTTAGTTAAATGTAAAATAAAATTCTGTCATTGTTTTTTAAATACCTACCTAATAAATAATTTAAAAAAAAAAACGACCCTATAGGGTATTCTGTATACAGAAGCATTAATACAACTCAGTTAAATACAGATAAATTATATAGATAATTAATAAATATAACGAGTTTTTAGGAATATAAAAATATTAATAGGTTATATTATATATTTTATTTATCATGATCTTGGTTTTGAAGTATCTAGAACCCTTAGTCCCATTGGAATGATTTCTAGTAGAACATTTATATGGATCTATAATCTGGGATACTTACATCATTTCTGACACTTATCAACTTGAACGTGTCCAACAAAGATTTTTGACATTTGCTTGTTTTGTGGAAGGCTTTCCCCATTTAGCTCACAATTATACAAATATCATTAAGAGGACGTGATACCCGCATGTGCTGTCTCCGTCTTACAAGTGCGTAACATACCAAATTATACGCAAAGCAGAACACGTGTAGCTCCGTTAGCTTAAAAATTAGAGTTAATTGACCTCTTATAAAATCTAAAGGTAAGATTATTATCCAAACAACCTCATGGGATTTTTATTATATTTTGGTTTTAAGCGAGTTATGAGTACTTTAAAATGCAAAAACAATTTACAATTTGAAAATATTCATAGCTCGCTTAAAAATTTAAATATAATAAAAATCCCATGAGGTTGTCTAGATAATAATCTTACCTTTAGATTTTATAAGAGGTCAATTCACTCTAATTCTTAAGCTTACGGAGCTACACGTGTTCTGGTTTGCGTATAATTTGCTATATTATGCACTTGTAAGACGGAGACAACACATGCGGGTATCACGTCCTCTTAATATTAATTTCCATAGCGGTTCCGCATAAAAAAAAAAATTAATGTTTGGTGTTTTTCTTTGGTCTTCTCAAAAAAGATTAAGAAACACTATATTAGAGAACAGTTAAAGAATATCTCAAGCATTAAAACCTCAGAAAGCTGTATTGCTGATGACAATGCCACGTCCCACCCAAAAGTTTTGATATCCGAATTTGTTGTCAAGTTTTTGCTCACAACGTGGGAATTTGCTCATCGCGATTACCACACTATCCTATTTCGCAGATAATTGAGAGTTTACTGTATTTTCTACTAAATAAAGTAATTCAACTTCTAAATAGCATGGAAGTATTAAAAATCTGCTTTTGCTATAAAAAATGAATTATTTTAATGTTTATAAGTATCTGATACATTTATTACTTATTAGAAGTAATAATCGGTGGTAAATTACACATACTTCGAAATGTCCGAATTCAATTTTTTATACATGTATGAATTTGATGACAAATTATCTAAGCTTTACAGAAAGTCGATTTATCAATTTTTCATTTGAAAGGACAAAAAAAACGTTTTTTTTTCAAAAATAATGATATTATATAAATATTATATCATATTTATATTATCATATAAATATGATTATGATGATGTTCTCTGTATTTTGATTAATGGTTATAATATAGTCCAGCTATAATTTTACTCATTAGGCCTACATGATTTTTAATAATTAAATTCAATTTTTCTTACTATTATTTTCTGGTATTTTGTCATCCCGTTTGTCATTACTATGCTGTATTGCTAATTGTAATTTGGTCATCCAATCCATAAGTTCAGGCTCTGTATCTGAAGCTAAACAATAGCTTTTGTCAGTATCAACCATCCGTAATTCGAAGCAAAATCGACCTTTTTTACTGTTCTAAAAATTTAAAGAAATAGTACCATTAAGACACTATCAAATATAAGTAAAACTTAATGTGTTAAGTATTTAATAATTAAAAGTATTTACCCGAATTACTTTGTCGCATAAATCCATAACAATTGTTGCCTTAGTATCTCCTTTTTTATCATCCTTATAAACTTCTAATATATAGGTACCATCAACTTGTTGTCTATAAATATATTATGTGTGATTTAAAATTAATAAAATTAAATTGATATCAATTTAAAAAATTATTTTTAGTTAAAAGTTAAAATATTATTACTAAAAAAAACCCAAGTTATGATGTATATAAATTTACTTTAATATGCAAAAACGTCGTTTAAAAGATTTTGAACCAGCTAAATTAGCAAACATTCGTTCCGAGGCACCTCCGCCACCATCAGGGCCTTTATACAAATATCCTTGTTTGAATAAAGCACTATCATTTTTTATTGTTTTCCAATCCTGTATGGATTATATTATATTATATTATATTATATCTAGTAAAGCTCAATTTTATTGTTATACAGATTTAAAATATAATAGCACTTAATCATAACAATTGTATTACTTTATCTAATCCATCTATGTCTGTATCAATCTCATAAATTTCTTCTTTGAAATCATCATTTTTAAATACCCTAAAAAAAATTAAGTAAGTACTGAATATACTCAGGTATTATATACAATCTAAATTAATATGGAACAATGATATAAACATAATTACTCTGATGGGAATTGAATATACGATCCTGAATATGCATTATATTTATAATGTATAACATGCCAGTTAGCTGAGTAACTTTCTATACATCTTTTTGTTAATAGTGAACAATCTGTAGTGTCTGCATTTGAAGGAATACTGGGGTCCATAGTTCGATATCTTCTAGGTAAAACCACTTGCTATGTAAAAAGAAGTTTCATTATGTTAAAAAAATATTACATTTTCTTTCAAACAATGAGATTTGTAACAACTGATGAACTTACTGAAACATCATCAGAAGGATAAAGTAATAATTCTCTTTGAGGATCATTCTGAAAAACTGTATGGTTTTTAGCAATATAGTCTTCGAAGTCTAATGGATCTACTTGAAAACATTTTTGCTACCACAAAATAAAATAATAATATTAATACATTAATTATAAACAGAATAATGAAAACATAGGTACTATACTTTTTCAAAAAAAATAATATTTAGAATACCTAACAATAATATGAATTATATTTATTTTATTTTTATCAATAATAATAGAAAAAAATATGACTAATTAAGAACACTTTTTATGAACAATTAGGTAATCTTAGGTAGGTATTTTATTTTCGAAATTGAGGTAAAACTTAAGGCTCTGAACTTTTTAACCTAAAATGTTGAAATGACCCAAATTAATTTTAAAATTTAAAATTAGAATTTTATATTTTAGTTTTATGTTTAATTAATCATTATTGAGCTATTATAAAATTTCAGCAGAGAATATAATGATATTAGAGCAACAGAAAAAAAATAGGAATTATTAATACCTACCTAATATGTGAAATTAGGACAGTTATGGCCTGGGGTAGAGAAACTTTTGTTTAACAGTGTAATTATGACATTATGATCTAGTTAAAAGGTTTAAGTTAAAAAAAATAGTTGCCTACAATACCTATTATTTAACATTTAAAAAGCCTGGTCAATAGTACGCTCCAATCATTGAATTAAAAGCAATACGCATAAAATCATTAAGTAGATATAACAATCTACCTAGTTAGAAACCGCAATAATTGAAAACATCCATTTATTCAGAATTAAATATCAAAAATAAGTAATTTAAAAAAGTATTTTACAATAATGAAGTTAATTTACTAATTGAGACTTACGTTATTTGAACTATCGCGGACAACTTGAGATACAGTTTCTCGAAGTTGAGCTGCCATTCCTGGCCGCCCTAAGCCTTTGGTGAATTTTCTTTCTCCCATACTCAACTTTGAACTCGACTAATGTATAAAGTTAAATATAAATTACAAATAACATGAGAATACATTTTTAAATACATAGGCAATAAATTATAATTAATTTGAATAATGAACATGGAAATATTGTAAAAGTTAGTAATGCAGTAATGTAGAAATATAATGTAATATATTAGTAATACTATGATCTATGAGCAATTGAATATAGTTATAAATTATAAGTCTTAAAGATAATTTTAATTTGAAATGTCACTTGAATATTCGGCTGTCGTCTCTAGGCTCTAAGCCACCTATAATTCATTAATATATGCCGCGTACCGATAATGATAACAATAATGATGGTTGATAATATATGATAAGGAGCCAAGATCATTTTGAGCAAGATGGACTTATAAATCCGCCTTGATTTTCAGTTTTGAATGTTTTGATATTTTTAACATTTATACATATTAGGTAGCAGGTACCTACCTACTTGAGGATAAAAGATTTAAGATAAAAATTGATAGTTAATAACTAATAAGTACAAGTGTCAATTAACTGTTAAGTGGTAACTGGTAAAAAGTGTCTATGGAGTGTCGTGGACTGCCCGACGGCCCGAATATTGTAACTATTGACAATAAACATATTACATAGGTACCTATACATTTAAAATAATCTAAAAAGTGTTCGTAAATCCCTATCATAGCCTATGTCATGCCCTTGGGTTGTGGCTTGCATATTATTTATTTTAAGTAGGTAGTAGGTACCTATAATTTTGTTATTTAATATTATGTATTATATTAAATTATTTATGGTTAGGGACTTCTCTTGTATTTCCTTATTTTTTTTTAGTTGTAGTTATTTTAGGTAAGGTATAAATTTGTTATGTGGAATAGTGAAATTAAATACAAAGTTTGACTGTAGGTATATTTTTGCAAAGTGCACAGGTAGGAATTTAAAATATGTTAACACATTTTTAAATTGTATTATTGTTAGTTGTTAATAATGTAGTATTTTTGGACTTTGGTCAATATCGTGTTTGGATAACGTTTTTGAGAAAATTAGTCAAATATAATTAAAAATGTATACGAGTAGGTAACACTTTAAATTTGTATAGATAGCTAATATTTAAACATTTAATACAGCGGGTTTATCATTAGTATAAATCTTACTGAAACAAACATTTTAAAACTATAAAAATTATAAGTACAATTATTTTTATAGACTTGGATTTAAAATTTTGAAATTATACCTTTACCTAGAAATTTAAACAAAAAATAATTTAGTTATTTTCATGAAATTCAAATGTTATTACCGGGATATTTGAGTGACATAGGTACCAAACATGATAAAACTGACCATCCTGACTGGGACGTTTTAGATTTTGAGTGAAACGATGAATATATTGATTAATAATTTTGCAATGATGTGTGTTTCTAGGGTTCCGTACGGTAAAACGGGAGGACCCTATTACTAAGGCTCCATTGTCCGTCCGTCCGTTTGTCACCAGGCTGTATCTCATGAACCATGAAAGTTAGAAAGTTGAAATTTTCACAGATTATGTATTTCTGTTGCCGTTATAGCAACAAATACTAAAAATATAGAATATATAATATAAGCAATGTTGCCCACATGTTTATAGCTGATGGTACGGAGCCCTTCGTGCGCAAGTCCGATTCGCACTTGGCCAGTTCTTTTTTTATTTTTTTTTTGTGTCTGTCATCACATTTTAGGACCGTAAAAGTGCTTGAATTTTCTTCAAAAGTATCTTTTCTGATAGGAAAGTGCATATAGTTGGTACTTTTTATTTTTTTTTTTGGGGAGGGGGGGTCAAAAGTAAAATTTTTCAGTAGTTTTCAAAAGCGACGTGAAAAACAAAAGAAAAATTAAGGAGAAACGGGAATTTTTACGCAAAATCTGTTTTCGAGAAAATCGATTTTGGTTTTTAGTGCAACTCCAAAACAAATGACCGTAGGTATATAAAATGTTGACCGAGTATTTATATTAGCATTCTCTATACACCATAACATTTTCCAAATATTTTGACTTATTTTGAGCTATTTACGGACATTCGTAGTTTCCATTTTTTTTTTGTCTATAAATATCAATAAAGTTTTATCTGTTGGGTCAAAAAGTGTAAAAAATTAATGCAAGCCTCCTGTATTGTATATTGTAATTGTTACAATAGCAGTTCAAAAATATTAAAAATACATGGGCACAATTTTTTTTTATAACCATTTAAAGATCGAATTTTGACAAAATTTATCAAATTTAAAATTAAATAATTATTTTGTAAATAAAAATTCATAAAATTTTCAACTTTTATATCTAAGGATTGAAAATTTATAGTTTGAAAATACATAAGCACAGTTTATTTTTATAGTCATTTTAAGTTGTAGACGAAATTACATATTAAAAAAAGGTGGGAAAGTGGATGTCGCTCTGCTGTACAGTAGATTACAAGTGGGTCACTGTATAATGGATGGTATTAAATTTTAATTCAATGATATAATATCATTGTATAGGAAAAACGATTTTGAGTGGAGACGGAATGTCAGTCTAGGTATAAGACATAATATTAAATATGTTATCAAAAAAAAATTGATCTATAATAGGAACCTATAATAAATTCCAAATTAATCATATCACAATATCTATTAGGTACTTATAACGCGTTATACATCAAAAACAAACCGTGATACTATCATAGATATATAATAGTATACTTAAGAAGTTTCAAGTATACCCACGAAATATATTATACAATCACAACAAAATAACTAAAATAGTTATTCCAGTTTTTTAATATGTAATTTCGTCCAAATTTGAACTTAAAATTACTATAAAAATAAACTGTGTAAATGTATTTTTTAGATTTTTTGGTAACAGAATTAATTACTTACGTGGAATCTTGTTCTAAATTTTCAATTCTTAGATACAAAAGTTGAACATTTAATAAATTTTTAACCACAAAATAATTATTCAAATTAAAATTTGATAAATTTTGTCAAAATTCAATCTTTAATGCTTATAAACAAAAATTGTGCCTATGTTTTTTTAATATTTTTCAACTGATATTGTAACAATATATCAGGAGCATTTTATTAAATTTTTACACTTTTTGACCCTACAGATAAAACTTGATTGATATTTATAGAAAAAAAAACAAAAAAAATGTAAAACTGACCATGTCTGTAAACAGCTCAAAAAGAGTCAAATTATTTTCAAAAATTTATCGTGTATAGAAAATGCTAAAATAAACATTCAGTGAAATTTTCAAATATCTACAGTCATTCGTTTTTTAATTACAATAAAATAAGAAAATCGTCACATGATAAATCGAGCGAGTATCAAATGTTGTAAAAATATGAATTTCAAACGCTCATAAAAATTTAATTTGACTTTCTTGTTGACATTTTTTTTTTGATAAAGGTAGACAATATTATGTGGAATCTTGAAATACATTTTCAAATCTTAGATTTAAAAAGAAAAATGTTTACGAATTCTTAACTCAAAATAATTTGCTAATTTTCGTGATTTTTACATATTTTGTCAATTTTTGAACTTTAAATGCTAATAAAAAAAACTGTGACTAAGGATTTTTAATATTTTTCAAATGTCATTGTAACAATATAGTAGGAGCCATTAGTATTAAATTTTCAAGTATTTTTATTCGACAAATAAAGTTTTATTGACATTCTTAGAAAATAAAAACTAATTAAATTGGAAACTGAAATTGTCCATAAATAGCTCAAAACAAATCAAAATATTTTGAAAATTTTATCATGTATAGAAAATGGAAATATAAACAACCAGTGAAAATTTCATGTATCTACAGTCATTCGTTTTAAAGTTGCACCAAAAACCAAAATCAATTTTCTCGAAAACAGATTTTGCGTAAAAATTCCCGTAATATTGAACATTTTCATTCAGGAGAATCAATTTTGTATTGATAGTTTTAAGTTAATTGACCTACCATCAAACATAAAGGGAAGAATATTATCTACGGCATATCTAGGCTTTTAATTGATATTTTAATTTTAAAGTGAGTTATAAAAAGATAAAATACTACAAGTTTACGATACTAACTCGCTTTAATAAAATATCAATAAAAACTCGAAAGATGACCTTCGTAATATTCCTACCTTTATAAACTTGACTATTGGTATCAGGTAAATTAATCTAATATTACAAAAGTGGTTCTACTTAACCTGATGCCCAGTGACGACCTCTTAACGTAAATAGGGCATATATGTATATAATTTCTAAGCATTATATAAGTTTGTAGCACTCCTTTATTGAGTACAAATACTAACATACAAAACAAACGAAAAAACAGAAATTTTAATGTTTAATCAATTTGTTTTTTTTTTTATTTTACTCATTATCTCATATAGAAAAAGGTAGCTAAGTGGATGTCGCTCTGCTGTACAGTAGGTTACAAGTGGGTCACTGTAATGGATGGTGTTAAATTTGAATTCAATGATATAATAATATCATTGTATTAGAAAAACGATTCTGAGCGAAAACGGTCAGTCAGCCTATGATATTACTAAGTATATCTGATGATATTATTGTGAATAAAGTAATTTATATATTATAACCTATTTACGTGGAACCTTGTTTTAAATTGTTTATCCTTAGCTATAAAAGTTGAACATTTTATACATTTTTAACTAAAAATAATTATTAAATTTTAAATATGATATATTTTGTCAAAATTCGAAATTTAATGCTTATAAAAAAAAATTGTGCCTATGTATTTCAACTGCTGTTGTAACAATATATCATGACTCTTGGATTAAATTTTTACACTTTTTGGCCCAATAGATAAAACTTTATTGATATTTATAGAAAAAAAAACTAAAAAAATTTTAAAAAAAAAATGTCCGTAAACAGTTCAAAAAGAGTCAAATTATTTAAAAAATGTTATCATGTATAGAAAATGCTAATATAAACATTCAGTGAAATTTTCAAGTATCTACAATCATTCGTTTTTTAATAAATTACAATAAAATAAGAAAATCGTCACACGAGAAATCCAGCAAATATCAAATGTTGTAAAAATATGAATTTCAAATGCTTATAAAAATTTAATTTGACTTTCTTGTAGACATTTTTTTTTTTTGATAAAGTAGAAAATATTATGAGGAATCTTGTATTACATTTTCAAATCTTAGATTTAAAAGAAAAATCATTACGAATTCTTAACTCAAATAATTTGCTAATTTTCGTGATTTTTCCATATTTTC
>NC_042494.1:75862396-75862597 GCF_005508785.2 Acyrthosiphon pisum | reverse complement strand
TACAATTTGAAAATATTCATAGCTCGCTTAAAAATTAAAATATAATGAAAAGCCCATGAGGTTGTCTAGATAATAATCTTACCTTTAGATTTTATAAGAGGTCAATTCACTCTAATTCTTAATCTTACGGAGCTACACGTGTTCTGCTTTGCGTATAATTGGCTATATTATGCACTTGTAAGACGGAGACAACACATGCGG
>NC_042494.1:75862125-75862296 GCF_005508785.2 Acyrthosiphon pisum | reverse complement strand
GTATCACGTCCTCTTAACGTACTTGACCTGTCTACTCTTGCTGAACGAAGGAAAATATTAAATTTAAAATTTTTTTTCGGTCTAATAACTAACCAAATTGATTCTCCATCTTTGATTTACCAAATACATTTTTAAGTCCCTTCGCATACATGATACATCTCGTTTTCAAAC
>NC_042494.1:75854255-75862025 GCF_005508785.2 Acyrthosiphon pisum | reverse complement strand
ATTATGAAATGTATTCGGAGAAAAGAAATTTGTACTGGCAAGCTTCTCCACGCGATATAATATCGAATCGGGTCACGGATCCCACCCCTCCACCTCCACCCGTTTAGCGCGATTTGCAATAGTAGATAATCATGTACTTTATATTAAGTTATTATATGACATATAAATATTATATTATATAGATTATACATTGTATAATAATATAGAATATTATTTAAATTTAAATATCTCAGCTAAGTACAGTTATGTGAGTTTGAGTGGATTCCGGTACACGTAAAGCATGTGGGGCCTATTTCTACCTATATATACCTCCCTATCGTCAACTTTTTACTCTATCTACGACGCACACGAAAATTCGAATAGAGTTACAGGATTATACGCGATCGCGGCGCACTTCCGCGGCTGTCGTCTAGTTAAATCGATCAACAATATAATACAATATATATGTAGGTGGGTATATAGGCACTCTGCCGAAATGAACTCGAGCGAGTTTCGTAGTGTCTGTTTCTCTCTCTGTGTTTTTATTAGGTGTGTCGTCGTACTGATGGCAGTTCGGTGGGACTCAGAGAAAAACAAACCGGGCAAATTGGTTATTTGGTATTCAGAATATACTCGGATATATATATATATATATAATATAAACGGTCACGCAAAAAAAGAACGTCACTTGGATTATTTCGGTGGCGCACATAAATATTTACAACGCATTACGTCACCATATACGAATAGGTAACACACACACACACACACACACACACACACACACACACACACACACACATTATAAAGTGACGATATATATAGTATATATGTTATATTATATATACACCGAAAGATGTGGTACGGTATACTTTCGGGGCGTAAAAGTACATAGTAATATTATATACCTATATATAATAATATATTTGAATATGGGCGGCATAAACCAAGAAGACTCGACGAGACCATTTTTCGGCGTACTACATTCGACGTCGTTTTAGCGTCGAACTCGATTCTGATTTACGGCCAGTATATATAATAATAATAATAACAATAATATACAATAAGGGTGTCGTTTATATACACACAAAACGCACGTTCCGTCGAGTGGCACTGTACCGGAAGTTGACCAAAAAAAAAAAAAATTTAAAAAATCTATAAATCTCAATCGCATTACACGACGTTACGCAAACTTTTGGACTTTAATGTGTGTCTGTAGAGCGTTAATATAATATATTAACGCCCTGCAAACATATTATGTTTTTTGTAAAATAAAAGATTGAAGGCATCCAACGAGAAACACTCTATAGAGCGAGTAAACAATATTATTATACACTATTGTGAGTGATATTTTAAACGTATAATATTCGACTAACATCTCATACACTGAGATATTGGGTATTAAATGATTAAAGCACGTCATTTATTTTAAAAAAAAATCTTCTTTTTATCAAAGACACATATTTCATTATATCCCGTTGGCTCGACTTTTAAACTAGCTTTTATTCCGAAGAGCAATATTCATTATTCAAACATAATCATCTATTGAGAACATTTTACTTTTAGGTCATATTTTTTTTTAGCCAGCTGTTCATTTTTTTATATTTCTATGTGTACCTACCGAAACAGTTGAGCTAAAATATAAATCAAACATAATTTAATGTGACACTCAAAATGCTGTTTAAATATAAAGTTCACAAATCAATAAGATTTGATCTACAGATTCGATTCTAAGATCAATATATTCAATATAGAAAAAAAGGCGCGTTCCTTTAAACACTACATACAATAGTTTAATAATATAATAACATGTATGATTTAATAAGACAATATCTGTGGGAAACGTGTAAAGTCAGATTTTAAAAATGTAATTTTATTCTTTTGTTTTGTAGATAAATTTACGCCGGATCGACTGGAGGCATTGAAATTTGGCCATCTCTATAGATAATATTATTATTTGTACCACAAAATTATGAAAAATATACACAATGACATTACAGAATTTCAGTGAGATTAGTTTAGGAATACCAAAAATAGGTGTGACGTTAGCGATCGATAATATAATAGAAAATAACACACAATATTGTTATTGTTGTCAATTATCGTCTAAAATCGTATCATATTATAATATGAACAAAGAATATAAAATTACGCATTATACATGGCACACGCATACACGGTCGAACGGAAAACTTTGAGGCTAATGCTCGTTCGTAACCGGCCAATACCCGAGAGATTAGAATTCAATCGAAATGCTATTGGACCTCTACGTCTGCAAAATGTTGGATGTCTCACGGACGCTAATGGAAATAAGGGCTGGCTGGCGGGGCAAATCGATTACCTTCTTCACAAACTGCAGACATATACGCTAACATGCAATATAGCAACGTACGAAGGGCTAACCGCATGATGTAAGCATATTAAAAAAAATTGTCATACAGTGCGAGTGATCATCGCCAAGCATGTTCATCACAACCATTTTTTCCTTTGATAACATAAGCTCGTTCAAATTTTTATCCTTGAAATGTTCAAAATTTTAAATATGTACATTAAGACCACGTCATTTTCAAATCATTGACATTTTTTGTAAGTATACTACCACTTACAGAGTGTCCTGTGGAGATATACATTTTTGATTTTCAAATTAGAAACTGGCTTTTTTAATGTAAATAAAACAGAGAATAATTATTTTAAAAATTTGAATGCAACCTAATTAAACATTCGGAGGAGGAGTAGTTTCTCAGTCATTAAAATGTTAATAATAAGGATAATAGTCCTGAACAATAATTATTTTACAAAAGTATAAGATGAATGTAATATTGGATATCGAGTTTATCGTATTAGGACCATTTTTACATATCATAATCGCTCATAGATCAATATTGACTAGTTACTAAGATGTTCAAATCACAGTAGCTCCTATATATTATTCAAACCCATTATCATGGATCTATTATTCTTAGTAGGTACACAGAGTTGAATAATTCAAACACGACTCAATTAAATTTTGATTTCGGTATAATTATCAGACAAATTATATTCTAAATAATAAAAGGGTGGTTTTATTTTGAAATATAATATTTTTGTTTACCTAATTTTTAACTTAAAAATTCAAAACTTCACATACAATAGTATAACACTTTATTGATTTTTAAGACTAAATTATTTTATACTTAAGTAGGTATATTATTTTGAAAGTACATATACTTATTTGATTTTTATATTTTTAATTATATACAATGTATAATAATTATTTGATCAGATGTCAAATTTAAATTATTTAAATTTGTTGATAATTTGTGACTCTTTCGCTATAAAATTATACACATTACATGTTAACACGATGGTTTTTTCTTGATAAATAATAAAATGTGAATACAATTTTGAGCTAAACTTGTTCTGATTGAAACATATAAAAAAAAAAATTCTAAGTCTAGATAAATTATAATATTATTCAAGCGTAGTGTTTGGTGTTAAGTACACAAGTTATAGTTGCTATAACTAAGTAACTTCAATAAGTCACATAAACCAAAAATAATTTTCAAACAACATTCGTTGTATATGCTATAATTTTATCTTCTGGCAATATTATTTACGTAAATCAAAATATATTACCAATTTAATATTAGTATCATGATGCAACGTATAATATGTATGATCAAATATATACTATGTTATATACTATGCAATAAATAATTGTATTTGAATTATTCCGATAAAATTTCTAAGCTCCGTCCGTATATTATGCGACTAACTATTTGTTACTTTTGATGTCATAAAATATTAACAATACAATTTGTTTGGACGCGAGTTCATTAAATTTTGATTTGTGGTTTGTTTGTCTGTCAGCATATTGAAACACATTTCAATAATACAACCAACACAAGTTTTAATGATCAAATAAAACTAGAAGAAGCGAAGTGTTTTTGTTTCAAGTTTAAATAATTATTAGCTGTGAATATTGCATAACAATTTAGTCTACAGGTAATTTTACGGCTCCCCGAGGTCCACAGAAAAGTTTGGAAGATTGTTTACAGTTAAAAAGTAAATACCTATCACAGAAACAAAATGATTTTGTTACGCTCATTTTGTTCACGTTGTATGCGACTTCGCGACGGTAATTTTTTTTTCTGCATCATCTTTCAAACGTTAAGCGACCACTACTACTGCGCACTTGGTGTACACTGCAGAAACTACACAGATGATCGTATCGAGATTTGTGATTGTTTTTTTTTTTTTAGCTGTCTCCGATTAATATATTAATAGGTATAGTTTCGTAAAAAAAAATCGCTACGAACATAATAATTACCTAATTAATCTGATCACATACAGAGTTTATATTTTAATTTTAAAATTATTAAAAATGTAAAATGCAATTGGTTTTCCTTGAAAAATAATAAAATATGAGTACACTTTTAATTTGGCTCTAAATCCAATTGAAAGAAAAACATTCTAATTTCTGGATATTTTAATATTATTTAAACGTCTACTATGATGTCGAGTAAACGAGTTACAGAAGATATTATAACTAATTATAGCTTATATACGTTCTACGAAATACGGAGATTATAATAATATACACTATGCACCTTCAGTTACATATTAAAAAGAAAGTCACATAAATCAATAACAATTCCTTAACTTCTGTTATCTTTAAAACGTTAAGTGATCACTACTACAACAGCTATGCGTTGGTGTACACTACAGAAATTAAGCATACGTGATACGATCGTAAAAGTTCAAAATGCATTTTTTTTTCACGAGCGTACATCATTTTTTTTATAGGTGTCTCCAATTATTTGTATTAAATAGGGACGTATGATTATTGAGCTACTGAGCTAATCGATCCTCTGAACAGTGGCCGATGACGTTTGAAAGATATCCCTGAGAACATGATTATTATTTAATCAGATCTAAAGACTCAAATAGTGTTTATATTTTAAATTATTAAAATTCATTAATAATTTGTGTCTCGTTTACTATATTAGTAACATTAAATGTAAAACGCTTGCTCAAAAAATAATAAAATTTGAATAAACTTTTCAACTAAAATTGTTCTAAATCAAATAAAAAATAAATAAATTCCTACAATTGCGCGCTGATGTATACAGAACGAAACTACGCATATATTATCGTAATTAATGCAATATGCATTTACTATTTACACGCGTTCGCATTTTTTTTTTAGTCATCTCTAATTATTATAATATTATGTATGGTTTTATATATATTGTAGCTACTGAGCCACTGGATTCTCCCAACAACAGCCGATGACGCCTAAAAGAAATCGCTACGAACAATTGTCATTGTAATTTCAAGAAATGTCTTTGTGTAATAATTTTTAGCACAGCCGGTTGGATAATGAGCTAGAGAACATCTATTGCCAGAAATCACAGTCATCTCGAATATATTATAATTTACGATATTTCAATAATGTCATATTATGATATAGAGTGACTCGTTGATCACTCGACTTCTGTGTTTTTCGTTTTCATCGGATTTCTATTGATGTACCACCAAATCTGGTTGTCGCGCCAAATCGCCTCACATTGCTCAAGACTTATCATCGATTTTAAAAATTTTAGTTTCCATTTCCCCGTCATTATTATCCCATAGCGTGAAATGATTCCAAATTAATGAGATATTTTGGCGCGCGGCATTGCGTTTTCCGAAATTTCGGAAAACTAAAATGCTTACTTAATATACACTTAATACTTACTCGGACTTATTCACTGGACAATCCTAATTCATGAAATAATATATTCTTATCATAATGATAAAATATGCAATAGCTATACGTATTATTATACCTACGTAATGATATAGTTATGATATTATGAACTTAAAACGGTTAAAACACAAAATTAGGTAAATCGATAAAAGTATAATATAAACTATTTTTTACAATAATAAAATTGTTAACCTTTTCAGGCCGAATGGTAACTTTAAGATTCATGTTTTATAATTGTATCAGAAATAAACCTCAATGCTCATAGATAACATTAATACTTATCATTATATACAACAATTTGTGTCCTTTTAAACGGTCACCCTGTTTTTCATCGTTATCATAATATTTTTTGAGAAAAACGCATGTTTAGTTGTCTTATCTCGTAGTAACCGATAAAACACCTTTTCAAACTGATCTTTAGGTAAGTAATATTGATTTAATTTTTATATTAAAAATATTGAGATAATAAATACTTGTTTTTGTATCGTTATTCAGTACTTAGCTCACTCACAATATTTTATTAAGGAATAGAAGTACCCGTTACTTCCCAAAAACGGAAATCTTAATGGGCATACATTTTAAATCGTAATCAATGATGGTGGCAGTATTAATGGGTCATCGGTGATATTCGTTTCGTGAAATATTATTAGCTGTATATGGTTTATCTGTCTTAGTAAACTTTGAAGTGGTATAATACATTATATTATGTATATAAATCTATAACAAAATATGTTGCAATTAGTTTCTAATCTACTTAATCCACTTCATCTGTAGTTTTATTCGTCAGATTATTTCTCTAGGTAAGATGTGAATCTTAGGATTAATTGCTCACGTCTTAACTGGAAATTAACTACCCGTTGACTAAATTTATCTACAGGCTTCTAAATGTCAGTCGGTGAAACTAGTGCCACTGCGTTCGTCAGTGGAAAATAGGACTTCTTGTTAGTTAATCAGGATTTGGGATTTTGTGTTAATATTATTATAGTGCCTGATTATACGTTGTTTTCGGAACGATAAGTCTGGGAGGTTATAAATGATTGTTTTCACCGTTATTATTTAATGACGGAAAATAAACTCACTGCTATGAGTTATTTGTTTGTGTGTGTGTATTTTTATCATTATAGTCATTTTGATAAGGCGAGGGGGCCTAGCTACATAATATAATTTATGGGCTCACATAATTTTATCACTTGACAATTAAAACTTAAAAGCAAAATGTATCGTGCATAATATATTTACCAATTCAATTTTAACCTTAAATAATACAAATAATCATAAAAGTCCAAGAAAACTAATTAATACTTGATTTTTTTTGAGGCCATTTAATACGGTTTAAAATATTATGTCTTAGGAATTTAATTTAGGTACACAAACATTTAGAATTGAATGACATTTTTGGTTTTTTTTTTATTCCATATTATGTCATATTTTCAATTGTACAAATTATTGATTTGTTAAAATAGGTAGGCACAATATGTTATAATAATATAATTCGATCATATAATTTAAGAACCTATTAAACTAATGTTTTAAATTAAAACTTAAATAAAAAATAATTTAGGTGGTAAAACGATGTTGATTCATCGAGCGTGTCACTCCCATTTTCCTTCGAAAAATTAATTTATTCAAATTCTGATTCTTGGAATTTTCAAATATACTTAAGGACCATATTTTAAAATTCTATATTTCTATTAAATTAAGTGCAGTTATAAGAATAGCGAGTGTCTTCTCAAACTTTATAGCGTTATAAACTTCGGGTTTAACCATAAACCATTGTAATTCCAAGTATTTAATATGATAATGAGATATTTTTTTTGAAAATGTTGATGTATTCAGATTTCAAACAAATAGTTTCTAGTTATTCAACTTTTAAAAAGTAGCCGAGTAAAATAAGTACTAGACTAAATAGGTAGGTACTACATAATATATTTTATATTTTATTCTATAACCGTTATAAAACACTATATTATTATACTCTTAGTAATCACATGACTATATAATTTAATAAAGTAATATAAAATATAATCATGTGAATTTGATTTATATGCATTGACATTTTC
>NC_042494.1:75853840-75854155 GCF_005508785.2 Acyrthosiphon pisum | reverse complement strand
TACAGTCTATATTAAAGAACAAAAATTTAAAAAGGAAATGGAAAAATAAGACATAATATTACATATATAATAAAACTATTTAAAACAATCCAAAAGTTGGTCTACCGAAACCAAAGTTCGAACATGAGAAATTCTGTACTAAAATACATAGAGTTCCACTGCGCCAACAGGCTATCGCTGTTATAAAAATCCTCAACAAAAACATAACCGTGAAAAAATGCAAAGTTCCAAACTCCCCACCAAAAAAGTCAGCCTATCAAAGTAGTGAAATCTACATTTATGGCCCAAGTCTGCTATTTTTTAATTGATAACCTC
>NC_042494.1:75819986-75853502 GCF_005508785.2 Acyrthosiphon pisum | reverse complement strand
AAAAATAGCAGACTTGGCCACAAAGGTTGATTTCACTACTTTGATAGGCCGACTTTTTTGGTAGGGAGTTTGGAACTATGCATTTTTTCACGGTTATGTTTTTGTTGGGGATATCATTTATTTTTGCGGGCTTCAGCATCGTGGACGACGTGTTATTATTATTTATTTTTTTTTTTTTTTAATTTAAAATTTTTTTTTTATATGTCGTAGATTTTCTCTTGTATATTTTGTATTTGAATAAAATAAAATAATATATTATATATAAGTCTTTTTCAAACAATTCCTTGTTACCATATTGTAACACTGTTTGAAGGTAAACGTTTATGGGTGCTAAGCGCGCCACTTCATACGTTTAGAAATACACTCACTGAAGCGGTATTAATTTTGAAAAAAATTCAATTTTTAGATTTTTCCCTTTAGTTACACTGTAAGACCTACCTTTATGCCAAATTTCACATTTCTACCTATACGGGAAGTGTCTTATAATTTTGATGATCAGTAAGTGAGTCAGTAACAATTTTGCAAATTTTGAAATCCTCCGATTTTGAAATGGCACAATATTAAGAGCTCATTTTCTTACAGCGTCCTAAACTACTCGGAATTAATCCGTGTTTTAAATTTCAAAAGTTTATCTTAAGAGGAAACAGAGATAGGTATGTTAGAAAAACTGGGCGAATTGTTTCGTGTAAAGATACACTGGCATTGCTGGAACTTGACCTGGCGCACTGCCGTGAGCTCAGATAATAATTATTAAAACCAATATCAACTATCTACAAACAAAAATGTCTATCGTAAATCTCATAACCCCTGTTTGAGCACCTCCCCAGATTGGAATTTACCATTTTTAAATTAGCCTTTCTTCTTTCCAGAGATCTAATCTATCTCTGTACTTACCAATTTTCATCGCAATCGGTCCAGCCACTTATGAATGCATAGAGGACACACTCACACACAAAAATGTATTTATATATATATCTTAAATAGATAAATTACATAATTTAAGGTGGGGATTGCCCTAATGTAACCCAACTAACGACCACGTAGAAAATACGTAAAAACCTAAACATATTCAGATTCGCATCTCCGCATCCAGACCCCAGGTGGATAATTGGAGTGAAATACTATACCATACTACCATACTGCGACAACTTTCAAAATCATTCACAAATTGTTAAAATATAAAACCGTTTTCATTATATAGATTATAGATACTTTGGCTTTCGTCTGACACACAGTACGTCCTGTCAGTCCCCTCACCTTACTTTGAATAATAACAATAATCTCGAACGTATAGGTAAGACATGGGTTAAGTTATGCCGCCGAGTATAGGTAATGCCCAACCTAACCGTTCACACCAATGACGAACAGTGTGATAAGAGTATAAAAATTATTACTATTATATTATCTATTTCCGCCGACGGCATAAAATCAACGTGAAAAAATGGATTTTTTTCGGTGATTTTTCGTACCCTGCCTGAGATCCTTGCATATAATAATATATTTTCACTATATACAGGTATAATTAGTACGTGTATAATTTATAAATTATATTTATAATATTATATTATATTATTATATGAACGCTAACCTATCCCACGCCTCCTATATTGTTCAACGCGTCTTGGCGGAAATCGAAATACTGTACTGATGCGAAAACTTTCAAACTAATTCACAGTTGTTAAAATATAAAACATTTTTTATTTCGACTTTCATTTAACTGCGTGTATTCGCCCTCTCAGTCTCCTCTCACCCTAGTTTGAATAATAACAATAATCTCGAACGTATATGTTATATGTACGTGAGATATGGGTATATCCAATGGCTTAAGTATGCGCCGCGAGTAGGTAAAGCCAGAGCTGCCACCGTACACGTCAACGGGGGACGAACGGTGGGGGGGATACGATGAGTATAATAATAATTATTATTATAGCCTATAGGTATAACGACGACGACTTATTTCCGTGGACGGTGTAAAATCGACGTGAAAAAATGGCATTTTTTCGGTGATTTTTCGTACCCGCGCCAGGTGCACATAACTTATATTATATTATATACAGGTATACGTCTTGTAGTGTGTATAATATACGAACGCTATCCTATATCCCGCGCCGCCCATTGTCCGGCGGCGGCGGCCCCAGTCGGTCCCATGAAGGATTATACTATTATACACGCCCGCCGAGCGTCGCGGTACAACCGGTTCCAACCCCCGCCGTCACCCCCCGATCAAAAACCCCTCGCAGTATACCTACAACTACTATATTATACTCTACGGCGCGTTTAATAATACGAACCCGGGGATTCGGTGGCGATACGTAAATACACCAATATTATACTTATACGCATGCACACGGGTAGTAGTGAAAAGGGGAACGAAAACCTCGTCGCACTCGCTTGCTATATATATAATATATTATTTCTCAGAAGCGTAAAACATAATATATCGAACCGTATGCACATATATATATGTGTGTGTGTGTGTGTGTGTGTGTGTATGATATGATGTACAATAGGAATTCCATCCCGTCGCCACCGCTCCCACCCCCGCCCAGGCGCCGCCGACCACAACGACCCGACACAGTGGTATTTCGTCGGAAGAAGCACGCACGCACGCACACGCAGATACCTCGACGCGTACATATTATTATTATTATTATCATTGTCGTTATATTTATATATATTATTGTATGTGCGACGATAATAATGTTATACGCGTCGACGGAATACAACGCGCCCTTTTATTTCTCGTTCTTCCTTTCTTTCCGTCGTCCGTCTTTGCGTCGGTCTCCGGAATATAATATTTCGTCGCCAGACACATATAGTATTATTGTTGTATAGTGTATATCTCACACGGCGTACACATAAAAGCAACGTGAATTAAATTATATTATTATTACTATTATTAATATTATAGTGCCGCACCAAACGATATGCACCGGAAACGGTACGACCGGTAATGGAATTTACTCTTTGAAGGAGTAGGCGGAAGAGGAGCACCACCGCCGTGTGGCCAAAGTCCAAGTGTTTGTTATTTCTCTCTCCCGACGACGACGCATTCGCCCGAACAAAAGCAACTCGCGCGTGTGTGTGTGCGTGTGTGGCCGGACGCCAGGGCATTCCTATACTTCCGCAACGCCACTAACGCCGTCCGATTTACGTTCGTGTGATCTACATTTCTTGTGTACGATATTATTTTTGGTCCTACGAACCTTGGCCGTTTGCGTAGTGTACGATACTATTACTACTACTACTACTACTACTACTACTAATACTATTATTACTACTACTAATACTACTAATACTACTAATACTATTATTACTACTACTACTACTACTACTAGTACTACTAATACTACTACTAAAATACTTTAAATACTACTATTACTATAATCACTACAGCAGTACTACTACAATACTGGGGAGACTAGTGAGACTTAACTAATTTACTACTATATAATACGAATCGAATGAAATTTTTAAAATTTTTTTTTTGCAAATGCTATTCTTATCTACTACCCCGCCTCCCCACCATCTTGCGGTCGGTCGTATTCTTATAATACCTTATACACATTTATGTGTTCGCACGATCGCGGTTGCAAAACCATCGTATGTGCATACACACGTATACCTCTCTATTCCTGTAACACATATTATATTGATCCGTGAATCTGCACGTCGATGTGTATGCGCGTGTGCTACCTTTCGCCGCTTGACACGACCAATCGGACGAAACGAACACATTTGCTGATTATTTTCACGATAGACACACTCTGACCGACTCTGTAATAGGCAATACGTTCGGACAATAATGAGCTCTACATTTGGACGAGACCAGTAAAGCGACCGATGCTGCAATGTATTATAGACGTATACATAGGTATAGGTATAGATCAGCAAAACGCTACAAGGCCTAGAAACTCACTCTCGGACGAAATCCCCATCTCGCCTGTCCAAAACAATATACACGATGAAATATTTTTGTAAATTTATTATTGCACGTGGTGGGAAATATTACGTAATCGCAGTCCGCATATTATTGTATCGACACGTCATGACATTAGAGACAATATTATATTTTAAGTGAGAAAATATATTAAATTAGAGTGTTCACTATCGGAGTATGAACTGAGTATAGTATGAATACCACAAAACACAGGGCTCTTTCTATAAATCAGTTACTTAATCACTCAGCAGTACCCTATAATATAATATAATATATATTATAATATGTACATATTTTCATATTCTGTTCGCGAAACATAGGCTAAACTATTGGATCATACATTTTAGTTCTTATTTAACTCTTGTATTTTCCGCATTGACTTCACACTTTCTGTGTATACCTACCTGTTTTCGTGTACACGCGATATATTAAGACTTATAATCGCCCCATTTATTAAGACGATTAGAATACGAAACGTAGGTACGAGGTACCTACCGTAGTATTATGTAAATAGTTTTATAAAAGTAACTATGATATTGTACCGAACAGGAACAGCGGTTATACAACATTAACTGGAGATTTCGACTTCAATCAATTTCCAAAAACTTACACAATTGAAACGAACAATATGAACGCGAACCATATTGTGCTCTCTCGTAGAACGTGTGAAAACGACAAACTCGTTCAGCAATCGTGTATACTGCTGCATTCGGTAAAGCCATTATAGTTGTTATCGCGATCACCTATATAATATTATACATTATTGTATAGTACCTATACATAAATGGATATTAGTGCGTTACTGTGTTAAGCTTAAGAGTCACTATAAAATTACTGTAGCACTATACAACTCCGCTATTATAATGGCACTATACTATATATATATACACCATATACATACTTACTTGTACCCGAAACACGACAATGTAAAAGCAAAAACAACACTCGTCGATAATATAAATTAATTCGAGAAGCAATAATTTTTTTATAATATTTGACTTCCTGAGTGCTTATATCAAAATATTCACACTTAAAAATAATAACGATTATTTTGTAGGATTTACTGCAACGTATAGTACCTACACAATACACATTATACCTACCTATCTATCTACCTATCATAATATTATATATTGTATTGTATCTGGCTGCAGGAAGGAGGGCACTTCAAATTTCGACCACGCCGTAATCGAGTATATAATACATTAATACATCATCTGAATACCGAATCACTTGGCTAGTTGGCAGTGTAGTAAATCATAATGCATAATGTTGCTTCTGCTACAGTAATATTGGTAGTCGTATACTCGTATGTAATACGTTTAGATTACTGTTCATATACCTAAGTACTAATAATATCGATGCGCGTTTCTACAGTTACATACATGTTATATATAGTTCAAATGCACAAACAATTGATAATAAATATTTTACATTTTAAAAAAATTGTAAATTTTTAATATTGAATATATTAAAAATATCTAAAATATAAAAAATATGCTCCGACCGATGCAAAGTAGACTAGTTGACCAATTCAAACATCTTTACATTTTTTAAATCAAACCACTAGAAGTACCTTAATTTTTGTCAGGCGCTTAGGTCGTTATTCTTATGTTGCACGTGTGTTAGACAAAGACAGCAAATCGCCACATGTAACGCCCTTAAGATAGGTATAGGTAACTCATTTTTTAAAACAATTTACGTGATGATTTAAATTCAAGAAGATAAATACAAAATTATAAACATTTATACGAATAATAAATAGCTTACAGGAAACACAAAACATTTTTTAAAAAACGTAACATTATATATTCAGTATTTTAATATTCATTATATATTCATATGCATAATAATATACTTAGTAGTTACGTAATTTAATTTAAATTAAAATTTTATTATTTTCGAAAATGCAATTTATTGTAGAAATGTGTTTTTTAGTAATTTATAATATTCATATTATGTAAAATAATAATTATCATGAACAACTGATATTTTAATAGTTCAAAATTGTTTATTAAATTACTTAATTATAAATGTAGAAATAATTAACTAAATATTTAGTTAAGTTATATTTAAAAAAAAAAACAGATTGTGAAATATATGCGACTTTATGAAAGAAAATTTAATTAGGAGACGCTACTAGCAATATTATTGTCACCAACTTTAAATACTTTAGAAGAATTTTTTTTTGTGCTGAACAGAGGCAGTTTCATAATAGTGTTGCGTATAAACAATATCAACAAGACTTAAATGAATAAAAACGGGCAAACGTTTTTAACATATTAAACTAGAATGTCGTCCAAAATCCTGTTAACGAAAATGAAATCCTAAGAAAGATTCAATGATAAACGAAAACGAAAACCTGAAAACCATTTGTTGTTCAACGAAAATGAAACCATAAAAATGATTATCATTATACCTACTATTGTAAATCGACGAAAACGAGAACAGAAATATCAAAACCACTTATATGATGATATCATGTAAAAAAAATATTGTCCTACAAAAATTATTTTTCATACGTCTATAGGAGAGTGGTGTATATTGTGGACCTAGTAAAGTTGTTGAAAATAATATAATATTGCTCATCGCATGACATCTGTAAAATATATCATTGTCGGACGGTATATATTTTTGACATGTAAAATATTATTATGTTTCCATTAGCTTAGTATGGTGCAAAGATTAAGGACAATAAAATATAATATAAGTAAAAACGTCTGCCGTACCTACGACAATAATTTCCGTTGTTTTTTTCCTGTTGAAATATTGTAAAGGTGATTATTATTATTTATAAGGATCAACGACCCACACCTCTATACGACCCATACGATAATAATTATGCTACAATATTATTATTTTTTTTTTTTTAATTGAGTTTATCGATTTCAAAATATTATGTACCTAACTGTATAGTAACTACTGTATGATTTATAATACCAATGCGTTGACGACGTTAATAATATACGTCTGTAGTCTGTTCCTACAACACGCGATCACGCGACCGATATTATTGTAAATAGTTGACCGTGGCGTCGCTTATAAGGAAAACAAGACGTAGTATAGGTACTATATTACAGTGGAGCCTATGTTTTCCTCAACTCTGATCATATTAAGATCCGCTTACACGCAGTTAAATAAGCGACACGACTCTAAAACCGTGGACGATCATACTATATTCTTTTCCGCTAATTTGTGGGCACAATATTTATAAAAACAATATGATAGGTAGGTTATCCTCCTAGGACATCAAAACCAATCATCATGTGTTGGTTTGATCATTCTTACTGATCGCACTGCAATAATATCAATTACAAGAGTTTTTTTTAATAGAAATAAAAAATGTAATGTGTACCGGGTGGCCAAGTCTATTGTAAACGATTACAAAGGCATAAAGGCATTGAGATCCTAGTTGAAAAGATTATTTTTTCTTTTACTTTTTAACTATTGATAATATTTTAACTAACTTAACAATTGAACCAGTTTAAGTGTCCATTGTAATAACTTGACTATTTCCAGCACATTTGAAAAATCATCAACTGAAATCGTGTTTATACATCATATTTATTAGTTATACCCACGGTAGTTAAATTTAAATATTAATTTAATATTATTTCGCTTAATTATCGCTTTGCGAAATTCAATTATTAAATTAATATTTAAGAAAATAGTATGATCGTCCACGGTTTTAGAGTTGTGCAAAAGGTCAAAATTACATATCCCACCTTCATAGAATAATATAGTTAAGTCTCACTAATGATTAATCGATCGCGGGCAAATACAATTTATTTAGACGGTAACGGTATCGACATTGTGTTTTCAAAAGTCGAAACACTTATTAAACCGACATAAAATATGTAAGTACATAATTCAGGTCGTTGGTATAAAAATAATAACGATTTGCTATTATAATACTTTAATCGCTTTGTAAAAAAGCGACGGCCTATAAAAAAAAAAAAAAGATACGAGTAAACATATTATACCTAATAATATATTTCTTCGAAGTGCGTTTCGCAACAACTTCAAAAACCTTATCCGCGGTGTGACCACGCCGAAGAAATTATTCGGCTTGATATTGGAGACGAGTACAGTGTACACTGCAATAATATTATTATATTGTTATAATTTGCTCATCGTTGAAATATAATATTATCACCATGAAACAATAATACAATCATATCGCAGTAAACACTGACTCGACTAACGACTGCGTGTCATATTTTGCTATAATATATTATTATTATATATGATGACTGATTATAACAATTAATAATAGTAACTTTTGTCGTCGTTTTCGTAGTTGTGAAATAAAGACATTGTACGTATAGAGTCGATACGACTATGCTTAAATAAGAATAACGCCAAAGGGCCAAAGTCTGCAGAAACAGTTCTATATAATAGAGCATTATTATTATAATAAGTATTAGTCGTAGCAGTGAACGATTTTGCCCTGAGAAATATGACGAGGTATATAAGTTCTAGGCAGAACGAGCCCCGAGACAAACATAGGTATTTTAAAACAATTTAACGGGGGTTCCTATTTAACTTCCTAGTTGCAAAATATAAAATTAAAAAGTGTTATTCCCATTCCCTATTACGTGGTATGAAAAAAATTTTGTTTACCTATCGGCCCAGCTTGTCGCATCAATCCGTAAGTGGTTGATCTGTGTACTCGCGTGGTATAAACTATATGCTGTTGCAGCGGTAATCGATCAAAAAGAACAATTTGAAAAACTTAATTTTTAAAAATTAACGATAAAAATATTTAAATACCTATGCCTTAATTCTTCTACGATAAATAGTTGGCCTCGAGCCTGCATAATATCTTCCTAATAAATAAATATAGAGAATAATAAGTTTTTATCACTGGAAATTTCCTACGTAGACTTTTTAAATTTTTTATACTTTCTTTTATCTTTATTTGTGTATTAAATAATTGTTTTTCCTAACCTGGTATCAATTTTCGGAAATGAAAATTTTTAAACCCAATAAAGGGGGTGAAAATATAGGAGGATAGACTTTTAATATTTTACAGTGCAATAGAATAAACAATTATTTTATTTGGAAATGTAAAAATGTTGCACAAAAAACACAATTAATAATTGTCCTGGAATACTAAGGACTATTATAATATGGTATATTGAAAACTGACCCTTCCACTGTAACAATAGAACATGTTTAAACATAATTTTATATATTTTTGTTGTTCTTTAATTCCTTTGTTTGTTATTATTATTTCTTCGTCCTTTTTTCCTTGATTTTTTTTTTCCATCACTTCCGCTCAAACATAAGCAAGTAACCTTTTTCTTGTATCGGGTGGTTTCAGGTCGTGCTCTAAAATTCATCAGATTTTTAAAAAAAAACTAGTATTGTACGTGTATATCGTATATATAATATATATATACATACTATAAAATTAGAAGATCTTTATTAGCAGGACGCCGTCGGGTACGGTTCACCCGACTATACGACTACACGGTCATCGCGTGTATGCAGAGATGTCCGAACGGCATATAATATAGTACTCCGTATAGTTGTTATTCTAATATTATAATAACTATAACGAAAAATATAATAATAAAATAATATAATAGGTGCATGTATTGTAGATTTGCGTATAATATTACATTATAAATTATTATTATAAAATCCTTCCGACGTGACCGGTTACGTTCGCCGCGGAGCGCCGACGCAATTTTTTTTTTATAACAACAGTTCCGATTATGTAAAACTGCGATACAGTTACATCGGCGGCGGCAGTAGGAAGGTATATAATAATGTATAACATTATTATTATATATTTATCGTGGCCGTGTTGTAATAACTGGGGCGATTATGCAACGACCGGTGCAATGTTTTCTGACCGGGGCCGGGCGGCGACCGGCGATCGACGAGCGTTTACGGTCCAACTCAAGTCAACTTTGGGATCCGTCCAACGACTATTATAATATACACACTATATAATAATATATAGGTATATACGCTCACACGGGTACGTAAGTACTTATATATATATTATACGGGTATAGTAGATATTATTATAGGAGGTTATACGCGGCGTGATTTTGCAATCATTGTTCCAACGCCCCGACTACGAGTTGTATTCTCGCCGTATCCCGTCGGCCTCAGGTATTATTATATAGCTGCAGGTATGATACTACCGAGATATTATGTCATCACGACAACGTGTTCCGTTCACCGCACCGGATCGGAATACGATTTTTTCGACAAAACCTTCGATGGTCGCACGTGTTATGTCATAATAATATATAGGTACCTTCCTCCTGCAGTATATACCATTATAACTACCTACCTACCTACCTACCTATAAAATATATTACACGTTATATTTGTATAACGTATAAACCGTTATTATCGTCACCAGTCGCCACTGTAATGTTGCGACGCCACTGCCTATATCATATACCCTGCAGTAAATATTATACATATACCTGCGTCCTGTCTGTATGTATAATATTTACTTGTCTGATTGGCTGGTACCTGCGCAGTATACTATATACCTGCCTGTGTATGCCTACCTGTTGCAGCGGAACGCAATAGTATTAATATTATTGATAATAATATTATATAATGCGTAACACTGTTTATAACACTTTTGATATTATAATATAGGTCGGCGGCGCGACGACGACGACCGCGACAGCGTTAAACGGAAACGCCCGCGCCTGTCGAAGAAAAAAAGTTTATATTTATAATAATAATAACATGTACATAGATATAAATACGTAAAATGGTACACGTTTGTATCATTACACAACGATGTGATATTTACTGCTCTTGCGCGCCGTTCTTCACGTTCTTCACATCTAATATGCAATGGTGATCTTCAAAACGTTTGACTCTCGAGACCCACTGTTTTTATAAATAAAAATTCACGTCCCGTCTCAACTTTGTCGGCCATGGAAGAAAAAAAATACTTAAGCTGCTAGTTGTTGGGTAATTTCCCGTGCACAAGTGTGCCCGAAAAATGTCTAAAGTAGTTTCAATATACTATAATCATTAATTGTTTAAGTTTGGGATCACGAGTAAGCTCAATGAACTGATATTCTATGTCAGTAGACATTTTAACTGTCATCATATTATTATTATCTACTGTTAATGGTCGTTAAATCCGTTCATAACGTGTTCGAAATCATAATTTATAATGTTAATTTTTTTTACTATTAACAAAGCAGACCGGTCGCGACCCATTTTTATAGCCCCGCCGGTTGAAGACCATTGCAGCAGATATACAACATCGAGTTGTTCGACTCGCGAAGAGAGTTGATTTCCGATCGTGATCACTGCGAATATATATCTTACGATATTATTATTATTATACACACCGGTTTAGGTCTCACGTGTCTGCAATAAATCCCGAAACCATCGACCCATCTGGTTGAATAACGTTATATGCGTATAATACGTCATTCCGTGCAGCAGCCTTCACCGCGGATGATGTGTTATGATGCTCTTTATATAGGATTCGTGTGCTGTGTCCGCTATCGATGGTCCATAGGTATATAATATTATGTTATATTATGCAAGTTTTTAATATTATTATACATCTTTCGTGCATTATACGTCAGTATAAATTAATAATATTAGATAATATAAATATATTTATGTATAATGGTGTTTTGATTTTTTTAACCCATGGCTTGCAGTGGAAAGAACTATCTAAACAGGTCACGTGCAGTCGGTGTTGGGCTTGCAGTAGTATTTTGGACTATTGGATTTAAAAATAAAATTATTACATAAACGTGGAATATTCAGTTTTTTCCTTCCTTCTATAATAGTCGTCGTCTTATGCATTAGGTACTATTGCTTTATTTTAGGTTTTATTCACACGTGAGAGTTAAGTTTTTAACGATTTCAAAATTCAAAGATATAATATGTATAAGTACCATACAGAAGTTCGTGTACCTACATCTAGTTGGTTTGCATAATTGCATAGTATATAATATTATTATACATAATATATAACTTAAAACGTGTTGAGCAAATAGGGATTACAATTTACAATACATGATAACATTATGTATCCTATATACAGTTATATAATATGAGTTCAACGATTTACATTTAAGTACACGTAGGTTTAGAGTCTCGATTGCTATATATATATAATATCATATTATTGTTGTACAATTTAATGAGGAGAAACACCTGCAATATAATGAGAATAATAATATGATATATTATATTTGATAATAATTCGTTTTTCTCTAAAATCGGGTTGCACCCTTTTATAACTATACACCTAGCGAATATAGAACCGGTTTTTGAGAAAGGATTAAGTCATACGATCTTATAAAATTGTATAGCTTCATGTGTCACCGGATGGCATACATTTTTAAGTCCTTCGAAAATCCCATGGTTATAAACAATATTCAATAAAATGTAAGTAGGTATAAGCTGTAAAGTATCTTTTTCAAAAATAAAAACCCTAAGATTCCGAGCTCTCAACGGTAATGAATTTTATATCTACAATCTACATAATGTATTAATGCATAGCCATTATATAGGTAGGTACCTAACAATAAATAATGTTTTAATATTTCGAATTACTATTTTGGGGTTATAATATGTATAAAATCAATTTACACTCGGCTCCCATTCGTCGAGATTCCTTTGAACATTTTGAAAAGACGAATTTCGAACAAACGCATATTGTTATTTTTCGACAAATAAAATATAATAACACTAACAATATTATATATAATACAAAAACCGGTACCCATTGAATTTAAGGAATACCTACCCGTGTTATGATAAATGTTAACTGTCATGGGGACACAATATTCAATTGGAAAACACATTTATTCCGATATATAGCATCTTTGTAACTTGTAAGCAATTCTCCACACCCACTGACACTTTAATATTACTATTTTGGGTCCCACCGTGGCAGCCTAAAAAATACCCTCGCAGGTGCACGACGTATACATAATATTATTATTATATCCAGCAATACCGGTTATATTATTAGAACAAAAGTTATTGTCTGGCTTTTATCGAGTGAAAAAAAATGTTGCGCGGTGAGTGATTTTTCGCCCACGCGTATCATAGCCCGACGGACTTGGACCGATGGTGGTTATAAAATCACCGTTTGAGAAAATAAAATGAAATTCCCATTAAACTGCGATCGCGATAAACGTCCGAAATATTATTATATTCGTTTTGGTCTTACGGTTTTTACGATTTTGTTTTTCGTGCACCTCGCCAATAATAAAATAATAAAATATATCACGGGACTTCGTTTCGGAATCCGGACAATACGGTCGAACGCGTCCGGCTTTTATTGCCGTCGTGGAATTTTCGTATAACGACTGTTGTAATACCTACGTTAGTAACTAACGTCGACTGCGTTAAAATATTATATAGGCAGGTACGTCTAAATATAATATTATGTTATGCGATTTGGTTTCCAGCGGGCGTTCCTAAAAATCGAATCCCACTCTCCGATGGAAGCCCCTGTGCCTCTACATTATATACGCGAAGAAATCAAACACCAATAAGCCATGGCCTGCAGAGATGTCCAGTGGTGGTTGGTTATGGGTTGTGGGGAAGGGGGGGATCAAGTAAATAATTGTACCCGACAGATAGTATTATAGTACGCACAATAATAATAATAATAATACCTATCACGCTTGATACAAGAATATTCGATTCAGCCTTGATTCAGCTCAATTGGAGGAGAGTGACCAGACCAAGGAGATTCCTGTCCTTTGGGCCGTTTAAGCACAAAATATTATTTCTTGCGAATACAATCGCTGAATCAAGGAGTCAATACACCTGGCCAAAACTGACAAAAACTTCCACAAAAAATAAAAACCGTATCCGGTCTGATAATATTATTGTAATAACCGATTACCCATCGACACAACTTACTTATGGCGATGCGAGGGGTCAGGCGCGTAGCCAGGATTTTCTCATGGGGGGGGGGGGGGGGGTTTGCCAAAATTTGTTGGTAAACTTACCTATATTTATATAAATCGCTAAAAGGTTAGCATTACTCCATGTATGACGAAGCAGACATTTTTTCACACGAATGTATAAAATATCAAGTTTAAAGTTTTTTAATCTTGAAAAATATTTTTGCCATTTTTTTAGGGGTTTTAAAAAACTCATGGGGGGGGTTGTGACCTGATAACCCCCCCCCCCTTGGCTACGCCCCTGCGAGGGGTATAGGGCCACCACACTAGCCCGTTTAGTGGGTCACATTATGTTTTTGAAAGAATAATGATAAAATATAAGAAAAGGGAGGCTAAAATGGTAAAACGGAAAACAATTTTAACAGAAATACATGCGAATCTCCGACCCTGCGATACGACGTTTGAATTCGAGAAAAATCCATCTTTATAATATATTTTAATATAAAAATAATACAATACCTATACAATGGTATCATATATTATATTCTGATATAGATACCTAATCACGTGTTTTTTGATTTAAAAAAAAATGTCCTTATAGGTCTCGTTAAATAAACATTACTACAGTTCGACTAGTAAGCACCACAATAATATATCCACATTTGACATTAACGAAATAGCGAACAAGGTATTTTTAAAACTGTCAAGTTCCCAGTTTTGACTGCTTTACATTCCGCCTTAAACTCGGATAAGATTGAACGATGTATGGTTTTCGGCCAATATATTATCCCATTTCCGTACTCAGTAAATCACGACTGTAAAAGGTTTGTAAATTTGAAAAATTTAAAATTAATAGTATTAAAAAAAAAATAAAACACAGTGGCGCACAAGTACAAATGACAACTACTGCAATATATATTGTTTTATTCGTGCACGTGGTCGGTAGTATTTACGTCTCGAGATCGTAAACTTCTACGTACCTATATATTATGTGATATGCATTACGCCTTTCGGTCTTTGTCCTTATATTATTATGTTGCGTCCGTTCGAGAGCGGGAAAGCCAATTCCTTTTCATTTCGTTAATCCCATACCCGGACACGTGCAACATCGGCATCAGCAGCAGGACGCTCAAAATACAGCACATTGTACGATATATAATAATGATAATAATATAATATCATTATAATACACGATTAAACGTTATACGACGCTATATTGCATGAATCGGCGCTGCGGGGGCGATGGGGGTCTATTGTACGTCAATTAGCCATTTCATTACGTCATCCGACGTTTACCTACCATGTATAGGAGGTATACCGTATACCGTAACCGTATTATCAAGGAATCTATCCCGACCATTATCGCATAGACTGCACATAATAATAATAATATTATAATATGCTGAACGCGCGTGTCTTATATAGATGATTCGGCGATCAAACGCCACCCCGCAGCGGGGGTAGAAATAACGACAAAAGGGACTCTGGGCGTAAATAAAACGACAATAATAATATATAATACTAAAATCGTACAAGAGAAGACGGCGAACCGGAGGATAGTTGTAGGTAGGTACCTACCTATATTATATTATGTCGAACAAACTATATAGGTACGCGTTCCCGTCGCACTTCCGACCCGATTTCCCGTTCGATTAAACCCCGCTGCGAGATCACGGCCAATGCGTCTGGTCGAATCACCTTTCTGTACGCCGAATGAAAACAATATTATGTGTTTGGAGGAGGTTCTTAAAATGTGTTCAAGTGAGCATCAGAGCATGGTATAAAGGATGAAAGATAAAATTGTAAAGACTAAGATAAAAAATTTTATATAATTGTATTGACCTAAACTTAAAAATTATTATGGTTTTAAAATGTATAATAAATTGTGAATATCTATCAAGTAACTGTTGCAGTACTGATGACGTGTAATGTGCTACAACAAATTCAAATAGACGGAGTAATACAAATCGCAATGCTATATTATATAAAAATAAAAATAATATTCGCAATATTCGACGAAAAGTTTTATTAGATAAGCAAAAATCTTTAAAAACAAGTTGGGACAAATTTAGTAAGAGATCAAAATTTCAAGGAAAAAACATTTAAGAAAAAAATACATTTTTAAACTCACATTTTTTTTTAATAAAACAAAACTAATAATTTTAAATAGTTTAATAGCTTAACTTGATTAGTGGTTATACACATAAAAAACGATCCATGTTTTGTAATCATGCACGCGGTGGAAATTAGTATTTACGGCCACTCCCAAGTCTGTCAAAATGGATTGATTCAAATGTTTTGAACTTCCAAAAACGCATCACAGGGCCATAACATATAGGTCGTCCAAATACTGCACATTGCAACATATTTTAAACCATTTACCCCCGAACATCGCATCATGCTTAATTTTCCAAACACATTGCGATTTCTGCCTACTCGCCCGAACGCAAACCGCCCATCAGTGTCGCACGTGTCAATTTTTAAAACGTAAGTCGAATATAATATATATAGCTAGGTCATACACAGCAGCCACGGTATAAGATATTGGTGTAGACTTATATTATTGCTTTCGTTTTACTTGCACCACGAAATATAAAAATTTTTTTTCGGCCGTCATCGTCGTCGGTTGTGTTTTTTTTTCGTCTTTCATGTGCTGAAACGAATTACCTACATATACCTACAATAACATAGAAATTGCACAAAACACCGGAGCGTGTTCGACAAAACATTAACGACGAACGAGACGATAATTTTAAATTACTATATTATTATTACCATTACTATATATATACACACGTCACGGCAGCGCCTGAGATGGCTACGACGTATTTAAAAACATTACTTCTTAGTTCTTAGTTCTTCTTCTTCTTCTCCTTTGTTCGGCTCATACACGCATAAAATTCAACGTCATTATTTGCATAAGAAACCTCAAGTAAAAGTCGTCATAACTCACTGTGTTTCGTTAGCCAATGCGGCCAATACGATAATAATAAGAATAAGAATTTGTCGTGTATTCGTTACTTTTATGGGCAAATATCACACTATACTCGCAGCTCGGTCCGAATAATATTTTATCGCTTTTGAAAACTGTATTTCCTAACAGGAAGTGATATCTCAACAAGTCATGTTTCCACTCGCGGTGTCTTATTGCCCACTCTATTATTGTACCTACGTATGTAATACGTTATATTATTATATTATTATGTATAAAATGTATAACAGCCGACCTACGCGATGACCTCAATATCCTTCATTCACTGCGTTTCGGTTGTCTAAAATTCGACAATTCCGCGATTACATTATTGTAATATAAAATCATATGGGATGATTTATATTCACAATTGGACCCAGTAGGTCCAACCCGGAGAGGTGCTCTAACAAGCATTTTGAAATAAACGGTGGAAATATTTGTTTAAAAATGGTTGTTATTGGTTATAGGACCACCACTGATGGCGTTTAATGTGTGAGATTTAGACTTCTGTAAAAACATTTTTTGAGGGATACGTTTGATGGTATAAAGTTTAAGTTTATCTTCTCTTCAACCGAAAAACAAATAAATATAATCTCAGGTTATATCTACCTTGCTGAGGCTTATTTTGACAATAAAATAATTAATATGTGCATATATGACATACTGCAGACATACACAATTATTGAACAGATTAAAGAATGTATTTACTAATTATTTAATTTAAATATTTATTAATAATTATAAGCATATACATTAGTGATAAACGTACAAACATTTTCATATACCTACTACATAAAAGTACGTAGGTTTAGTAGGTAGGTAATTGTAAAGTATTTTGAATAGACAGTATTCGATTACAAATTACACCGAGTCGTATTTAAATACGTATACATTCTGGATACATTTGAATAGTATTCTCATAACAAGAATTGCAGTAGGCATAGGTAGGTATATAATACTAATATCGCCACTGCCGGCGTGTCGCAACGTGCAACTGCTGCAGCTGTTATCACACGCACATTATTATTATTATTATTATTATTACTATGCATATTATACGCAACTATATGCCTGTTCCCTTTTCGATTGCACGCCCAACTCGTATATAAATTATAAATATATATAAACATATAACATCTTGTACCTACGCGCATAGAATAATATAATATTGTTGTGTATATCGGAACGGGGCCGACGGGGAAAAAATAGTATATAAAAAAAAAAGCTAACCGTCGTCGGCGCGGGGCGAGCGGTTTTTCGCAATCCGCTCGGCCCAACACTGTATAGGTATAACATAATATTGTGTTTGCGTTTCCGAAACAGACGAGCCGGTCGGTCTCGGGGTCACTGGAACGAACGTCGCGGCGGCGGCGGCGGGCGTGGTGTGGACCGGCGACGAACGAGAGAAAGTCGAATCTTCCCTAGCGGACGGACTTTAACGCCCGGGCAGAGAGGATCGTGCGCGCGAGAAAATCCTGACCGCACGGCGCATTACTATTTACTGCAGCAACCTCCCGTAATATATTATATTATTTATTATTATTATTTTTCTTTTATACGTCTGAAACCGTCGTCGTTGCGTGTTGTTGTTATTATTATCATCATCATCACAATACAGGGTGAACGTTTTTTTTATAGTTTTCCTCGCGCCGACCGGCGATCGTCCTCGCGCGGAGATTCCATATTATATTATGCAGTGGTAAAATTAATTCCGATCATCTGTGTCTGCGGTCATGTTTAAACTATTCGTAGGTATATTCAAATCTCATTTATATGGCTTTTAAATACCTACAATATTGAAGAACATAATACATTTTCGAATCTTTGAGTTTTTTTTTTGAACCACTTGAAAATACAAACAGGAATCCCACCTTTTTAATTTTTAATTATTAAACAGATAATTTTTTTGATAGTTTTAATGTTTCTATACTCACTATATCATGAGTTATAACATAACTTTGTATATACTAAAGATAATACGTCGTAATATAGTTATATGTCTATGGTAATGGGTTAAGTAGATATTAGGGGCTAACAAGATTTAAAAAGTTAGTAATTTTCAATTGATTTATCAATATAAATAATTTGTAAAAGTTATCCAAGTATAATATTATATAGGTATTACATTTAATATTACATAATATTATAGTTTTTATTTTTAAAAAACCATTTTTAAAGCTTTAAATAGGGGCGTTTTCATTTGAAAAATATCAATTTGTCAATTTGGCAGAGGACACTCGTTAAGTAGTACAAAAAATATCAGAAATTTGAAAATATCGTCTTTATAGGTATGCTCAACAATTTAAAAAATCAGAATTTGAATAAATGTACTTTTAAAAGGAAAAATGGGGATGATCATACATAAAAATCACCCTGTTTATACCTATTATGATATAAATAGTAACAGGACGTCGTATCCACATGTATTGTCTCAATCTTATACTAATGCATAATGTATCAAAATGTATGTCCAGCAGTTCCGACTTGTGTCGTTGGCTTGAATATTAGATTGCATTTTTGATTTTCAAATATTAATATTTTACATACTCGTATAGATCACTTAAAAAATAAAATATCGTAGAACACCAACGAGAAAACACATTTAATATTATGTTCTTACATTTAAGTTTGATTAAGGGAACCAATTCACTCTAATTCACAACATCACAAAATTGGAACTGCTGGACTAGACGTAGGTCCGTTTTGGAATATTATGCGAAAGTTAGACGGAGACAACTTTATATTATGCGGGTACGACGTCCTCTCAAGTACGCGCGCGTGTAACCTGCACTTATTACCCCGTGTCCCTCACCTCACCGTTGTTCTACTGTTAAACCGCGAACACTGAGCACGACCTACAGTATTATCACTGTACTATTTCCATTTCACACAAAAAGAAAACGTAAGTAAGTACCGCGTTCCGAAAGCGATATTACGTTTCTTATGTGGATCCGTCATCGATATTCAAAAATAGAATAATAAACATTATAACAATATTATTATACTCTGGGTGTTATTTCTACTCGAACCGACTGCCCCAGTAATATCCCTTTAAGCCGATAAATAATTAAATAAATATTGTTGTATTTGAAAGCCGTTTATAAATATAATAATATGATGTCCAAGCAGCGGCGTGGCGAAGGAGGTGTTTTGGGCGCTTAAAAATCTATGTAAAAAATACATCATGTACCTATTATACTATGATTGTGCAGAACTACATGTTGTCGTATTATTCAGTTCTATTTCATGATGTGGAGATTGATGACTACAATTTCACTTATAATATGCGTGTAAAACCCTTCACATGTTACATTTTTAAATAGGTATAAAATTAAGACACACCTAAAACTAATCACAGCTACGCGATCGTGTTTATGACATAGACGCGCGAGTGAATGAGATTGACTGGAAATTGACTTGGACGATGACTATGTTCAAAACATAAATTTAAAACATTTGTTTTAACCGTTTTGTTAATTTTTAAAAACAAATAAAACATAATATGTTTAAAATGATGTAAAATCAAAGTGTATATTGTGTTTTTCTTTTTAAAAATATAGTTTTTTTTTTTTTAAAAATGAAGAAATACACCAATTCTGACGTGATCACGTTCACTCTGTATAATAGAAGTGTATAAAATATCATTATACCGTATGATTATGTTGTTATGTATATTATGGTCGACGCGTACTTATTACTTCATAGTACGCGATGTACAGCGGTTACGACTGTCTTCCTCGACCTAATACTCCACAGCGACGGTACCCATTAACGATGTATATACGTGTCAAATATAATATTTTCGTATTATTTATACGTCTTGTAACAATATATATTATTATATTTATGACACGGCGCGTTCACTCTAGTCCTACACAGTGAAGTAGAACACAATCCTCTGTATATTAAATACAATTAGATGTCCCGACTGAGTATACTCAACGTAAAGCAAAAACTATGATAGATAGAGACTTGAAATTTTCACACTACCTTCGTACCGCACTATGGCTCTACGTATAGGGATGCACTAAGAAAGGATTTTTAAAAATTCACATTTTTAATATGTGCTCTCACGGGGATTTTGTTTCGAAGAACGGAAATCGAATATTTTGTGTTTATTTAAAATATAACGCAGTGGCCATTGAATGTCATTGATTAAAATAAATAAAATAATTGTAAATAAGGATGAGTACCATATTATAATCGAACGTTTCTTTGTTTGTCCTCTATAGACTCGAAAACTAATGAATCGTTTTCAATAAAAGTAATATCAATAGATTTGATGGGACTCTGAGGGTATTTATAGAATATTTTTTCAACCTATATACGTTGCTATAAGACCTATATTATAGGGTGGCTCACACGCGAGTTTAGTTTTGGTTAACGAAAATCAAATATTTTATTGTTTATTTAAATGGTTGCCATTGGTTACAGATTGTACCACTATGATAATTAATAGAGAAATATGACATATACAATTTTCTACAAATATATTCTAAAAAACAAATATTAAAATAAAATACTTACTAACACAATTATACAATGATTACTTTTTCATTTCCTTTCATAATTCCGGACATATTTTTGTTGTAAACACATAGAGATGAATACCAATCTTAATAATATTAGATTTACGTCTGCAGCTTTTAAGCATTAGTTGAATATGTCTCCAGCTCTTTCATGTTTAAGCTTACATAAAAAATAAGTCCAGAATTAAGAAGAGGAAAATCATAAAATTAATTGTCGTAGTTGTGTTTGTATTATACCCATATATATTTTCAAGTGAAGCAAAACAGAAAACGATAGAAAGATAGATTAATTTCAACCCAAGCGAAGTCGGATACACGTTCTAAATATTATACAATATTATATATATTTAGGTATTTACTGATAAGTAGTTCAGATTAGAGGCGATATCTTGGACTTTACGGTAACCTAGTTATAACGTTATATAGTTATCACTAGTATAGTAGTATATATATACTATATAGGTCATGATAGGTACGATCTGAGTTAGCCGGAATGAGTTTATGACCATGTTTAAGGGTCGTCAAAAAAAGTGCATCCTTTTGTACTTATAACCACAGCGTTGTAACTCCTCTTGCTCGGTCCGCTCCAAAACACAACTCAAACCAAATATCATATTATATTATGATAGTCAGATGATTATCATAATATATTTAACTATATCATTGAATTAAAATATTAAATTATTGAACGAATTTTACGATACCCCGCCTCCGTGGTAGGTGAAAAAATGACATCAAAAAAATATTATGTTCCCACTTCCTAGGGGGGAGGGGCATAATATCCCGAAAACCTCGCGCACCGTGACACTCGCACGTTCGGTTTCCTCAATTTCACGTGAATTTCGGAAACGCTTCCGACCTGCGCCGCAGCGCGTTGAAAAATATACTTATTTTTTCGGCGCGATGGTATACACGCGTTTGCAATAATAATTATATTATTACGAATTGTTATATTTCGTGAAACCAATACAAAGTCTTATAATATTGAAGACAAGTCGACGAAACACTTACTTACACGACGTGTGTACCCGCCTAATCACTATTATTATATTGTACGTTTTAAATTTATAACACAGTAATCGACGATTATGACGCAACTCGCCAACAGAGCTCGCGCCGCACCGCAAAAAAAAAAAATATTATTATCATTATGTCACGCGATGCCTCGAATTTTGCGTAGGTATAGTGTAAAACCAAAAGTGAATGGATTGCCGGAGATATCGCGCAGGCGGCCAAACGGTAATGTCTGTGAAATTACTTTTTTCGCCGATTAATCACGTCGTAATGATACGCCGCCGCGCGTTGCCATGTCGCGGTCGAGAAGAACCACGTGGAGTCGGGTACGCCGCGGTGGTGGTGTCGGTATTATTATTATTTATTATTTATTATTACGATATTGTAATGGGTGTATTACATATTTTCGTATTATCATCCGTCGGAAAAATGATTATTATAATAACTACGTTGAAGAAATGGTGATATCTGCAGAAGACTAGAAGAGTAATAATAACGGCGTTAATATATTAATATATAATATAAAATATGTATATAATATTATACTATTGTGGATGGTAATCGCGGTTGACTAGACCCTTATTATGGATATATATGCAGGGGCGTATTTAAGGGTGGTGAGGGGGATAGATCCCCCCAGGCCCCAGAGCCTGTATAATATGTATAAACTACTCACCACTGTACTTATGAAATTTACTATTTTGTGTGTAAAAATATGTATATCACCCTCCTAGGACGAATTCCTAATTGCGTCATATATTATGGATAATGCAATTTTACTATATATATTTTTTTCTTTAGCACGGAATCTATAGTCATTAGCATTTTGTAGAAGGGTGTGGTTGATTCGGAACACATGTACGTATGGCAAAGATTTTTCAATAAAACCCGGGTGGTCATGTATCCGGGACCTATAGTGACACCAGTCAATGTTTGCACTCGAAACACTTTTGTGACTGAGGACACACCAGAACACAATATATTAAATCATTATGTAGGTGCTCGCAGTGGCGTATACAGGAATGAATTACGGGGGGAGGGACAAACATAATTTGTCTAGTTACAGTATAACTTTTCATTTCCGGTGAAAACGATTGACGACTTACAGTTGTGGCCTGTATGTATCGAATACAATATTATAGCCATAATATTATTATAATTATATATTTAATATGATTATAATATGAGCATATATAGTACCTACCAACCGATATACGAACCACCGAACAGCCGATTGACGGAATGCACAGTGAATTAACTATAAAATTACGTCGATAATTTATATCAAAAAATGTCCAATCTTAGTATTATGAAATTGGTAGTGCTATTCAGAATCAACCGAAAACCGATCATCTGTAAAGGCTATAAAGATTAATGACTATAATATTGTATCTCTCTATTATTTTAAATCATATTACCTATATTTTAATCCTGCAATGACTATATAATAGTGGAACGACCACCATAATTACCAAAATGTGTGTGGGCACATTATATATAGTGGCATTTCGTGAGGTACAAAAAATCACCTTTACTATATTATTATTATTATTACAATTCACTATTTTTTTAAAAATTCTTTTTTTGTTTTTCTTGAATAATAAGACGTCAATTTCTTTCCAATCCACTATTTTGGAATCTCGATGACAAGCTGTAGGCTCAGGTTGAGATCACTGCAGCAGTCACTATTATATAATATACTATACATTTATTCACAATAATATTGACTTAAATTACGCAGTCCAAAAACATGACGTGTTGTTCGGTCAGTGCGTGTAATACAAGTTCAGTTGTCACGACTATTTTATCGTTTTCATTTACGTCGTATTCCATATTATTATTATGCGTTTCATGAGTACGGACAACAGGTGTTTTTCACCATATCGACAAGCACCCCCTGCGCACTCAGATTATCTCTTGGAAACGAACAATAATGTATAGTGACTCTTGGTAAATACTCTAACGCGAACCGATCGCAGTACGACGGGGTGCTATTTTATAATATAATATAATAATATATTATTTATTATACCTAATCTGATATTAGGTATAGTCGGTCTGGCTTATGATTGGCCCCTTGCATAAGTAATATTTATAATGGGCATCGATGCCCTGAACAAACTTACAAATAATAACCTGCTATTTAATTGCAATTAAATAATTTTGTTTTTAATAAAATAATAATTTATTATTTTAAAATGATTTGTTATTATAATTATTAAAAACATATAGGTATATAACCAACAATGTCTCGCATACTTTTTGAACAATGTGTATACAAAAAAAAATAGAAAAAAAACAATAAACATAATTTATAAATAACATTAAGTAATATTAAATTAATTTCAAATCATTATTCATTGTAAAATGAAACTAGTTTTTTTTCTAAATTTAATGCTGGAGCTTGAAAGATTCTAACATAATATATTAATAATTTCATCTTTGCTTATAATTTGAATGATATCTTTTCCAACAATCAGTCAAAATAAAGCATCCATATATTACATTATCGGATATCAAAGTTTAGTTTTAAGAACACTTGTTCACACTAAACTTGTAGTGCACGAAACGCGATATAAGAACGTGTATTTGAATGCTGTGCACAATGTGTGGGAGAACATTGGACTTTCTATATTAGTTCAAAAATCATTCTGAATTATACATTTTCCCATTAGGCTATGCCCCCCCCCCTCCCGATAATCACCGGGTGGGCCAGACTGATACTGCCTAATATATTAATATAGATTATAGTTTGGTACCTACTTATATGCGAGTAGGTGAGCATGTAATAATATCGTATATTTTACCTTTTAACCGCACCAACGGCATTAGGATTAAAATCTATTCGAGTGACGGGGACAATGATGATGCGCGGTGTATATTATAAAATATACCTATATTATATTATAAGAGCTTTTTCAATTGGCAGTTCCGGTTTTGGAAACCAGCGTCGGAATGACTGCTGCAGTGCTGCACATTATTATTATATAATGTTATATATTGTTACTTGTTAGTATACACATCAGTACCTACGACTGTATAGCATGCAGGGTCCATCGCATCTCATCTCGCAGATGTGTGTTTCGAACAGGAAACGCGCCATTATATTATACATCGCATAATAGGGTCTTTATTAGGTAGTTTCTCGACAAATCGTTCGCCCGTCTTCGGCTACTAGTAAAATATATTATTTGATTTTTTTTTCGCTCCATTTTCTAATATATCATTACATAGTACCTATACGATCTGTAAATTAAATATCGTTTACAATACGTGTATGATAATATTATGTGATATGACTTGATAAACGTGCCAACAAAATAAAGCATTCTACTGCCTACACCAATTATTAATGGTGACTGCACTGCTTATTTTATAATGATATTATTTAAAATATTAAAAACCTGCGTCTCGTGATGTATTCGGCTAATGTAGGTACCTACCATATTATTATATAATATTACAGAGCGTTGTGTCGAAGATATTATTACTTATATTTTTTTAAGAAATCTATAAAAATCGCGAATGAATAATAATTCTATATGAGTTATTACACGTCAGTACAATAATCTTAATTCTTAATTAATCTCTATAATTAAATAACGAGTAGTATTAAATAGTCAACGTTACAGTGTTGTCTTACGTTTCAAACGATTTGTAGGTTTTTTTCGTTATTGATGTAAAAAAGAACTGATAACGAAAAACACTCTGCACACTTCATAAATTAATATTATTTTTTTTTATTATCTAATTTCTAACACATTATGAATTATTATTATTTTATTACATGGTTATATAAAATCAAAATGGCGTGATCGCTTATATGGAATTTGAAGAAAAAATGTCTACTTTGTAAATTCTAAAACACTTTGTCTTAAAATATTGTCTAGAAAGTTTGGACGCCTTCCATCACTTATCGGACATCAATCACGCCTATTAAAATAAAATACAATGATTTCAAATTTAATCAAATTTATTATTAACAGTAATTTTATGTCATAAGTGATTTGTTATTGTTGTCTTAAATATTGTTGTATAACATGTATTATCATTAGAATAATATGTGATCACAACTAATCACTATACAAATAATTTAAATTTTCAAACTTAATAGATACACTTTTAATTTAGTCTGTATGATATAACAGTGGCGTGTTGAACTCATTTTTGTTGAGGAGCAAAAATGTATACAAGGTACCTACCCACCCACCCTCTTGAAGTTTATAACGGCATTTCCAATTCAGCAAAATAGTTTAAATTAAAAATGTACAAAATATGCGTACATTTGTAACGATTTGTATAATTGGATATGATATTTCTACGATATATATCTAGTCACCTAGGTAGCTAGGTATTTTGTGGCAGGGGGACCACCTATCCACCTACCAACAACATTTTGAAGGAGCAATTGCTCCAAAATAATACCTTCGACACGCCACTGTGATATAATATTATAATACTCGTATTTATAGTTGTAAAAATTACCAACAATGTCACCCTATAATATATAGTTATATTATGATGTTCTAATAATAATTAATTTATAATTTCATTAAAATAATGATTATAATAATCGTATCATGCCAAAACTCTATAGTTCATTATGATTTATGTCGTTTGGGGTATCACTGCTTTTTATTCATAATTTATTCATTGGATCACTATACTGTCCGAACAAGCCGTCAGCAGTAGAATTACATTTCGTTTTTCATATGGTTTTTTTTTAATTAAAAATATAACATATACATATACTATATTTGCATATTTCGCAACATTTCCACTGATTTCATATATAGGTACAAACCTAGAAATTGCATTGCCTGCGAGAATTCTACATCATACAAAATATTATAATGTTATTATAATATTGCTGTTAAAATAACGTAAAACTATAATTTTTTTTTAAGTACTGTATAATAATATAAGTAGATACTTTATGAAGGGAACCACTTCGAAGTCCAATAATAATAACAAAATAAAATACGTTCTCGAAATAATATTATGTTATACCTAGGTAGCGCGTAACCGACCAACGAAAACATTAAATTATTTTACCCACTATATTATGTAAGGAAAATTCGTTTAAAAATTGTATAGCAATCATCATCCGAATATCCGCGATCGGTACCTACATATGAACCTTGGGTAATTAATAATTATACACCCGCATCGCCTCATTAGAACACCAGCTATTACCGAATAAATACAGGAGTCGTTAAAAATAAAAATATGCGTTCAGTAAGTATTTTATTTATATACCTATATATTTTTTTAAACCGTTTTGGAATTTATCTTAAGGGGCGTAAATCGAACGCGTATAATATTATGTGGATTCTTGCTTTATAGACTCGGTATGCAACAAGATTTAACGTATTATTTTAGTATAATCAACTTCATTTCAGTATTGCTTCACGACACTAAAAAAAATCAATACCTAGTTCCAACGCTGTATTTTTCTCTTATCTGAATGGAAAATCTAAAATTACCGCGGTCATTTCTTATGTATTATGTAGGTATATTGCTCATGAGCGTTATTTTCAGTGATTTTTTTTATTTTTTAAGCTGAACGCACTCTTCTAAAATGTGCACCGCTGAATAATTTAAACGTTAACGAAACTATAAGGACTCTCTATTATGTGGTCAATTTTATGATATAAACGCACTTTCCTTAATCTACTTGGCTATTACACACACACACACACACACACACACACACACACATACTATTATATAACTATATACCGTCGAGGTATTGTAATAAAATCCGTTAAAACATTTCGACCAAAGCATCCCGAACATAAAGTACGCCGATCCGATAGACATAATATATAATTTAACGATAATAATATAATATAACCGAAACGATTTTATAGATTATTATTAAAATACACTCTCGAAACGATCACACCACGCGGTATTGCTACCGAGAGAAACAAAACGAACGACGTTTTCCCCAAATTGTATAACGTATAATATTATATTATATTACACTGTATATAATATCCATAAAATATTAATACGCACGCGGATCGGACGAGTGCGGATTTATCATATTCTCCGGTTGTATACGACTATATACGTAGGTATAGGTAGATATTTATTATTACGGTATGAAGCACACACGAAAAAAATAGGGTAGATATATAGTTTATTGTTACATAACGAGCATAGGCGTGCGCACGGGGTATGCAGCGTATGCGCTTGGATACCCTGCGGACAGACGCTTGTTTTAGGGGGCACATAAATAGTATGAGACAACACTGGACTCTCAGATCCTAATTTTGACTGGTGGTAAATAATATGGCGATATGGACTTGTTTTTAAATTTACTGTGAGCGGTTCTCAATAATTTGAGGTTTTTAATAACTCCGCGTGACCTTTTTTGTTGGAAAGAAATAGCTATTGGCGATCAAAAGCTTATCAAATTGATAAGCTGAAACGGGCGCGCTGTGTATTATTTATATGTTATTTTTCCATCTGGACCGTTTCAGACCACCCCCCGCTGGCCTGTAAATTGATAAGCTTTTGATCGCCAATAATAGTTTGGGATACCCATATTTTTATAGGTCTATGATGCATTGATGCCTCATAGACCATTGATATACACGGGCAGCATAGCGGTATAGAACCAACTTGAGTAGATAACCATGGTTAACAGTGATCAATTTATACAAAATGTCTTTACCATGCGTTCTTCAAGTTACTTGTCAGTTCTCCTATTCTGCGTAAAGGAAAATAAATCCAGCATAATATTATATATTTATATACCATGGTCACTGTTATGGTCAATGACTCAAACATTTACAGTGAAAAAAAAAATAAGAAAAACTAATTATTTTCTAATAATAAGTAGGTAATAACCATAGGTGATAATAAGTTTATAATGTAATGCCATGTACCAGAGGGTGAATCCGGATTTTATTTTTTTTTTAGGGGGGGGGGCTAAATTGTCTTTATACTTACAATTAAATTGCCTAAATTGAAAAATAATACATATATGAAAGCTTAAAGCAACAAAAAGTATGCTTGGCACCAGGAATATATAAAAGAAAAAATTGGACCCATAATATTATATACATTATACAATTCACATATTATACATAAATACATAATACCTACATTCTTATTTTTAGGGATTTGATGTGATGGGGGGGAGGTTGCGCCTACTTCGCTCCTCCTTTTTATCCAGGCCTCCCATATGTATTAATCTGTATTAATCTTAAGAGAATTTATATCATGGGGCACATTTGACAATATATTATCAGCTGCATACCCTGCGAACAAAGCCTGTGCACGCCTATAATAACGAGACTACCTTATTGTATCGATGTATTATGGCAGTGGCGTTTAGTAATGATTTTGATTGTTATTTTTTGAGGGGGGGGGGGATAATAATTTGTTATACGAGGAAAGCTCAACACACAAGATTATTATTCCTCACAAGTTATAACTTCAATAACATTATGCTGATGCCGTATGGGTACATTTATTTTTTAATGTAGGTCTCTCTAGAAGGTTCTACGGAGGAGACGCGTGACATTAATACACATTATAAGGTAGGTATAAGTTACCTTCGCGACAGGTATTGTCACAGGACACTTCTTAAGTAGTATACAAAATCTCAAGAATTTAAAAATTTGGTCTTTTAATAAAATTCTAAAAATCAGAATTTGAAGAAATTCGTTAATATAGAAAAAAAGGGGGTTAGCATGCTTGGTGAATCACCTTGTATATACAATTAATGGTTACTAATTAACACATATTTATGATTCATAGATTTTCTTTGAAGTGGAAAATATCGAGTAGCGTGATACGTTTATGTCACGCGATCGCCATTATTTAATATGGATGGATAATTTATACAACGAAATATGTATATTAATAATATATTAATATTATGTGTACCGCTATTGGACCGAGCTTAACGAGACTCCGACTTGGACACTATATTATCTCCTTCCAGATCACATGCATTCAAGTCTGGGGGACATCCTGCTGGCAGTTCTTCGCATACTGCGGTCGAGATGGCTGAGACATGTAATATGTATCATATGTAGTATACGTACCTTCAAATTCGATGCTCAGCTACAATCACTGAACTCTAATCTCCATTAAGCATATACCTACCTAAGTTTATCCGTCAGCAGTCCACACTGGCATTAAAATTTAAAGTCCTCAAATTATATTACGGATTTCATAACGAGCTGCATAGTATGGGTTATTATAACACCAAACTAACCCAACTTAATCTTTAGGATTTCCGCACCGATATATACTTCTGCATAAGATATACGGACAAACTTAAAATAATTTCTTACACTTTATTTACTATCGTTTTTACATTTTACTGTCAGGCCTTGATCTAGACTAACTAAGGTATATTTATTTTATTTTGGACAATGCTTACGATTGTGGCAAAACAAATCCCCTGCCTCTTTGGGCATTGATGATCTCTTAGATCTTAGAGTTTAGACTCGTGCACAGTGCACACCGCATGTTTTCCCCGAAAAATAATGTTACAATCGATTGTTAATATATTATAAATTACGACTAAATTATATTATTGTTCAGTTGAAACTTAAAACCGATTGGTATTATTATAATATTATACAATCGAGGATACAGGCAAGTTTTTAAAGGTATTTTAAAAATGTTGAAATTTTTTCTATTTTTAAAACTATATAATTAACGTTATATTGATTATAGTTGAAAAAACGCAACTACTTGCCTCAGAAATACTGTCACAATTCAAGTTTATAATAGGTATTTTTACTTTAAAACCAAAATTGAGCGAGTTCTACTCAGACTTCTCAAACGCATTTTGTCTATGTCTCTGTAAGACGGAGAAAACACATGTGAGTCCTCTTAAGTCGCCGAGCTAAGTTCAATTTTTTAGCAGTCTATTTTAACATAAACAATATCTATAGTTCAACGACTTATATCCGTATGCAATATGCATAGTCAATGCGTAAATATACATGCATGTGTGTAATGCATGTTAATCTATGTCTTATGTGACACGAAAAATGCTTATGCGTATACGGACATCGGCCATACAATTATATCACAAATTTTGCTTTTTAAAGCCGTTTTTTTATTTTTATACTTGGCGTTTTTTTCACAGAGTTTGAAGAAGTGTTTTTGTCGGGATATAGATCTCGCGGATTTCTATTCTCGTCGTATTATAATATTGACGTATACACGCCAGCAATATAAGTCGTCCGTCCTGCTGTTCAGCGATGCTTGTCTTTGTGGTCACCGCCGCCGTCGTAACTCGATATCGACTTTAACGCACCGTCAGGGTCGAACCACGGCGCCATCGTTGTCGTCGATGCCCCGGTTCTTCGCGGATACGACAACGAGGGGGGTGAAGAAATACAAAACGCTCGGTGGCGCCGGCCCGCGCATCCGCCGACCGCCCGATAACGAGATACTATATTATATTACTGGGGAATTGGAGAGAACAGCGATAAGAAATCGGAAAACGTTTCCCAACCCTAACCATGGGGCGCAAGAGAGCGCGTGTTTATTGCCCAGCCAAACGAACTGAGTGCAGATATTTGTTAATTTTCGGATTATGGAAACGACTGCTCGATTTTATGGGCACATATATTACAGTAATCTCTCGTTATCCGCGGTTTCGATTATCCGCGGTTGGGTCAACGATAACAAATTATTAATGCGATTGCGATTGCGATAACGTTTTACCGTTATTACACGAACACTGTAGAAATTTATTTTTGACAATTGTAGATAATTGTTGTTATATCGCCATAGGTATAACACATATACATTATACATACATATATGTACTTATGGGTCTATGATAACTACTGGGTCTCGTTATTCGCGGTTTCGTTATACGCGCAGGTTTGCTGGAATGTAACCTTCGCGGATAACGAGGGATTACTGTTCTTTTCATATATATCCCAGCGGTTGTCTGAGGTCCAAGTCCTATATAATCTCCGTTGTACTCACAAGTGTATGAGAAAAACACAAAAAAAATTTTTATTGATTCTTATCGATTAGTTTGGACGATTTTCTAAAACAACCATAATAGCTAGTTCAAATAATAATAATAACCTAATATAGAATGTAGTTATTCACAGTCTGGTAGATATTCTTATATTGAAATTGTATTTGATATTTATTTGAACATTGGTCTCGATTGAGTTCACTTGACTTGCAACCATATACATTTAAAAACAAAACAAGCGAATGCACTTACTGCTATTATAATATCCCCCCAGGCTTCAAATAAACTTGGTCGACAAGATTGTAAGGTCTTTAATTAACGAAATAAACATTCAATCCTTATACTAATATATAAATGTATATATATAGAGTCAATTTTAAGTCTAAGTATGAAAATAAATTAGAAAATGTTGTACAATTATTGGAGTATACAAGTCGTGAAAAAAGGAAAATTGACTTCACCAAAATATTGAAAAGAATAATAATTAGTATAAAATCGATTAATTAACTTATATGTTAGGAGACAATATTATCCTAGATCAATAAGAATAACGTATTTTGTAATTTACCATAGTAAGGGGATTGGAATGAAGGGGGGTTTTAGGGGTTAAATTCCACACTACAATAAAAGTGTGTGTGTGAAGAATTATTATTGTAAAATATATTATCGAAAATCCTGACTCGAGATTTCTATAATACCCCTCTCCTCACTACTCCAGTGAAATTAAAACCTATATGCGCCACTGTATTGACTTGCTGTAGTTCTAATAAGCGGGTGCATCGCATTTTTTAGACAATAATTTATTGTTGTCATAAAAGTACATACAATGTTCACACAAAAAATATGTTTGTATTACAACAATTAATAATAACTCAAATCGTTATTTCTTTCGTTTAAATATCCAATTTCAACAACATTTGATCTACAAATAATCATCAAAAATAAACTGTACTCATATATAATTTTAGATTCTGAGTGGAACGATGAATGTATTGATTTTACAATGATGTGTGTTTTTTTATTTTTTTTATTTTTGTGTCTGTCATCATGGTTTGGGGCAGTAAAACTGCTTCGATTTTCTTCAACAGTATCTTGTTTGATGGTAAAGTGAATCTAGTTGGTGCATTCGGGAGGTCAAAATTTGAAATTTCATATAGTTTTCAAAAGCGCCGTGAAAAACAAAATAAAAATTAAGGAAAAACGGGAAT
>NC_042494.1:75774283-75819936 GCF_005508785.2 Acyrthosiphon pisum | reverse complement strand
AGTTAATAATTCGTAAACATTTTTATTTTTAGAACTAAGATTTTAAAATGTAATACAAGATTCTTTATAGAATAATCTACCTTTATCAAAAAAAAAAAATGTCTATAAGAAACTCAAATTAAATTTTTATGAGCGTTTGAAATTCATATTTTTACAACATTTGATATTCACTCGATTTCTTACGTAACGATTATCTTATTTTGTTTTAATTAAAAAACGAGTGACTGTAGAAACTTGAAAATTTCACTGAATGTTTATATTAGAATTTTCTATACATGATAAAATTTTGAAAATATTTTGATTTGTTTTGAGCTGTTTACGGACATTGTAAGTTTTCAATTTTTTAGTTTTTTTTTCTATAAATATCAATAAAGTTTTATCTATTGGGCCAAAAAGTGTAAAAATTAATACAAGGCTCCTGATACATTGTTACAATAGCAGTTGAAAAATATTAAAAATACATAGGCACAATTATTTTTTATAAGCATTTGAAGGTGAAATTTTGACAAAATTACCTGTATGGATATTGTGATATGATTAATTTGGAATTTATTATTAATACCTATTATAGGTCAATTTTTTTCTAATACTATAGATAAGTATACCTATAATATGTCTAATACCTAGACTGACAAACCGTCTCCGCTCAGAATCATTTTTCTTATGCAGTGATATTATATCATTGAATTTAAATTTAATATTATCCATTATACAGTGACCCACTTGTAACCTACTGTACAGCAGAGCGACATCCACTTACCCCCCTTTTTACATTTTTGAATTTCAAATTAAAAATACAATTATGCATTTGTATTTTTTTTTCCGATTTCTAGTTTTTTGTAGAAGTACTCATGAAGAAAACTTTTAAAAAAAATTTGAATATTCATCAATTTGAAATGTCTAGGTATTACCTATATATTATTATAATTTGAATAAAAATTATTAGTTAATAATTATAATAATAATTAGGTTAACTATTAGTTTCTGACCTATATCCTATTTATAACGTATATATAAATCTCGGTGGGAGTTGGCAAAAAACAAGACAATTTAGTCTAAATGTGCATCAAAAATGTATAATAAAACTAGCCACCAATAATTAGTATTGCCTTGGCCAACCAATTTATAAATTTATAGTATGTGATTAGATTTAGTGATATTAAAAAGTCAGTTCACACTGAAAACATAATAAGTATAATTTAATGTTAATGTATATAGAATTATTATAACATAAATTAGAACTCTTTATATTTTGTCTCCTGTAGATGTTTGGGTAAGGAGACAATTATTCAGTTCACGATTAATATCTATTTTGAACGTATATTTTTTAATTAAATAAACTAACTTACGAAAACTAACAACAACTATACTAGAGTGAAATTACTATTTCCTAAAAATTTTGTACAAAAGGCGTATTTAGCTCAAATAACTTTTCAATCGTATAAAAAATATTACAAGGTACCCTTCGACAAAACTTCAGGATCTATATAATGTTATATTTCACGTGTAAAAGACTAATCCTTGATGCAGCGTCTCTTTAAACATACCTACCATAGAAAACCGGCATGGTGAAAACTCATTTAGATATAAGATTCGTTTTGCCGACAGAGTGAAATATTATTATCATAATATGTGAATACCTATGGTCATGTTGTAATATATCAACGGAATGATCAAGCGTCAAATCAAACCAAATTTATCATTTTCCACATATAACCGATAAAATATTATAGGCTATATTATATGGCTACATACGCATATATTGTATTAAAACAGATTCATCAATATTAAGCTTGAAGTGTATAATTCTGATTTAATTATAATATATTGTATTTGTATACAGACGTATTCGGTGTAGGTAATATATAATAAATAAGTTTCAATATAGCGAGTTTATATATAAACATATTATTGGTATAATGGTATATTTGCATAGCAGAAAACAATATTATAATATCATAAGAATATAATTTGAATATCAGTCGTGTCGTTAAGTGTTTATAATAATATTATAATAAGTCTCATCACTCTCATAAGACACGTGAAAAATATATATTACTAATATCGTGATAATAATATGACTGTGCATAATCGAACGAAAATATATCATAATATTCGTTAATCGGCGTTGTAGTGTTAATATTCTTCACATTTTAGCAAATGATTATTGCATGGAAACACCGCGCAGACACTATGTTATAATATTAACTACTATTTAATATCAACAATATGATTATAATATATATACCTACAGGTAGTCGTTTTACGGGCCATTTCGTTAATTTTATTATTATTGAGAAATATCCTAATGTACGTCGAAACGGAATATTTATATACATGCACGTAGTCATGTGCAAAATATAATATATTATTTACGACCGGACGCAATTAAACGCGTCGCACAAATATGAAGACTTAGAAATTCTTAGGACACTTGTATTAATATAGCTATATTAGTATACTGCTATATAATAATACAATGTATACTGATCGGAGCGTCGGGAATTAAATAACCATAATAATATCATATTCATGGGATATTAAAAAAAAATACGTCTTGTACATATGAGAATATTGTATGGATTATGATTTATGGTGGTCGCTTCATAACACAGCCTACATAATATATGTACTATGTACAGTGTAACCTCTAAATACCGGACACTCTTGGTTGCTGCATTACTCGTCCGCCATGTTCGGAAATGTGTCCGCTATTCAGAGGTGTTTGTCGGAGGAGGTCTCCTTGTATATGATTCATTATCAATTGAGTATCGAAAATCCTAATCCAGTAATCATGCGGGTCTGGTAAAACGAAACTGTGTCACAATAATTATTTGTCAGTAGAAAATAAAACGGATATTCAAACATACGCGCGCAAACATAAAATATTATGTCATTCATATATATTACTATAAGTAGCAGTCACTACTAGATATTTTTCCTCCGAAAGGAAGATTAAGGAATCGTAGATATGTTTTTGGATATGGAACAGTGAAAAAATATGTGGTAGCAGCATGTTACATTTTGTTAGTTATTGATTTGAATTTTTTTTTTATTGTTGATTTTTTTATATGGGATAATAAATTGAGCGTCACGAAAATTGGTTAGAAGAAAAAAGTTATACCCAGCCCAAAAAGGCAAAAACATATCAGCTATGTATTAACAATTAGGGAACGGATTTTGAAGAAATTTGCTTTTTTTCTATTACTCTAAAACGAAGCTATGTCAGTTATAAATTTGATTTATACGAATTAGAAGCAAATGCATAACACTTTTATTTTGCTTTTTTTTTTGATACTTTGGAGTTTCAATGCTTTTTCGGGGTTTTCAGGTACTTTGTTTGCTTTTTAGTAGCATTTTGTAAAATGTTTTTTTTCATTTTTTTCATTTTTTCAAATGTATTTTAAATAAACGTATTTGAAATGTTTATTTTTATGTAACATAATGTATTCCAAGGAAATGGCTCATCGATTTTATTTCGTTATGTTTGATTTAATTTATCGATGTGTCGATAAAAGTAGGTTCAGTCATTTCTCGCCAACATTTCGTCAAGTGTTAATTTTTTTGGATTTGTAGAGCTTTATTGCTCTATTCTATGTGTTTTCCTTTAGTTTATTATTACTCCAAAATCCGTACTCTATTCATAATATAACGCGCGGTGTACAATATCCGGGTTGTCGGCTCGAGGCACCCGTACCGACCGTCGAAGATGAGCGGCCGGTCTATACGACACATTATACACACAATAATAATATACAAATAATAATTATTATTATATGTGTGCATTGTGAACGTGGTGACGTTAAATTGACGTAAATTGTCGAATAGGAACGGCAGGGGGGCCCCCGCAGGAAACGGCGGCGGATGTTGTGCCAGCCCCGCCGGGTTAGTGTTATATTGGACGTAACTAGCTTTGATTAGATAAGACTGAGTACGGGTCGAGTTCCGGTAGGTGATGATGGCAGACGAGAGTGCCGGTTTATAAAGCATAGGCAATAATCCGCGCTGCAGCTGGGCCGGCCAAGATACGCGTGTGCGCACTATGTTTAATGTATAATATTATTATAATATTACTCTATTCGTAACACGAGTAAATATCAAAATACGACTTATGATAGTCGTACAGATTTTTGAAAAGCCAACGCGACTGTATAACAATATCATAATAATGTACAAGATACGATGGATACGAGAACGAGTAGGTCACTAGGTCGAGTCGTTCACAAGTCGTTGGATGTCCGTCCAATGGTTTAGATAGGTAGTTAAAGTTTAAGCGACAATTATAGATAGTATTATCGTGATGTATTATTAAATGTCAATCGTCATTGCTCATTACATTTGAAGTTTAAGCGACAATTATAGATAGCGTATTATCGTGTTATATTATTAAATGTCAATCGTCATTGCATTTAAATTATAAGCGACAATTATAGATAGTATTATCGTGTTGTATTATTAAATGTCAATCGTCATTGCTCATTACATTTGAAGTTTAAGCGACAATTATCATAGATAGTATTATCGTTTTATATTATTAAATGTCAATCGTCACTGTATTTAAATTATAAGTGACAATTATAGATAGTATTATCGTGTTGTATTATTAAATGTCAATCGTCATTGCTCATTACATTTGAAGTTTAAGCGACAATTATTATAGATAGTATTATCGTGTTATTTTATTAAATGTCAATCGTCATTACTCATTACATTTTAAGTTTAAGTGACAATTATAGATAGTATTATCGTGTTATATTATTAAATGTCAATCGTCATTACTCATTACATTTTAAGTTTAAGCGACAATTATAGATAGTATTATCGTGTTATATTATTAAATGTCAATCGTCACTGTATTTAAATTATAAGCGATAATTATAGATAGTATTATCGTGTAATATTATTAAATATCAATCGTTATTGCATTTATTTTGACTATGATTTATAACATTAAAGATCCTTTGAAAATAATAGCTATCTCTGGCCATCATGTTAAATTTTATATTTTAGTTGCTACCTCAATTATAAGACTTTTCCACTAATCTACTACCCGATAACTATTTAGGGGTGGTTGATAGGGTGTATTATATCGAAAAAAATTGCTTTACGGGAATAACTCTCAAGCTTTATAGAATTGTCGGATTTTGATGAGTATTTTTTTATCTGAAAGAAGAAGACTTCCTACAGCCCCCATCGATCTCTGATTTTGTATTTTATTTTAAATAATAGTATAAAATAATTTATAAAAAAAGCTAAAAATTGTCTTTTTTTTAAAGACTTATAATAAAGTTTGAGATGAAAATATCGAAAAAAGAAGTTCGATGTGGGCTGTAGAATATTCTCCTCTATTAATAAAAAAAAAAAAAATTATCAAATTTGGTTACCTCTACAGGGCAGGATCATTATTCCCGTAAACCGTGTTTTTGAGGTCAAAATCACATTGGCACCGGGCGCCTTAAGCGACTATTATTAAATATCAATCGTTATTGCATTTATTTTGACTATGCTTTATAACATTAAAGGTCCTTTGAAAATAATAGCTATCTCTGGCCATCATGTTATTAGCGCAATATAGTTGAAATATGTAGACGAGGAAAATGTGTATAAATATATTTTTAAACGTTTATCGGAATCGTCTACAATATGCAAGTTGACGTATTAGATTTCGGTGACCAAATTACATAATATATGATATTATGTATCTGTATATCTTCAGTGCTTGGTAAAATCGTGTTATATTATTAAATGTCAATCGTCACTGTATTTAAATTATAAGCGACAATTATAGATAGTATTATCGTGTAATATTATTAAATGTCAATCGTCATTACTCATTGCATTTTAAGTTTAAGCGACAATTATAGATAGTATTATCGTGTTATATTATTAAATGTCAATCGTCACTGTATTTAAATTATAAGCGATAATTATAGATAGTATTATCGTGTAATATTATTAAATATCAATCGTTATTGCATTTATTTTGACTATGATTAATAACATTAAAGATCCTTTGAAAATAATAGCTATCTCTGGCCATCATGTTATAGCGCAATATAGTTGAAATATGTAGACGAGGAAAATGTGTATAAATATATTTTTAAAAGTTTATCGGAATCGTCTACAATATGCAAGTTGGCGTATTAGATTTCGGTGACAAAATTACATAATATATGATATTATGTATCTGTATATCTTCAGTGCTTGGTAAAAATGGATAAGTCAGATTAATGAATGTTGCGAGGTTTTTGATCTAGAAAAATAATCATTCTATTTTTCATGTGAAAGCAAGTCCAGTCAATTATGAATATTTCTCACCTATTTATTGCACTGTTTTTTACCGAGCAAAGAGCAATATTTATTCAGGTTAGGATTTTCTATTGTAAAACGTCAAAATATCAAAATGTCTGACTTGACCAATTTTGGTTACTCACTAGCGATATAAATAAATGATATACCTACATTGCTACCTATTATGTATTTGTAAATAAATATATATTATCAGTTGTAACGGTACAAGTCGTGTGCCGCACAGATTCCACCTAAATATTAAAATAATAATATTAACGGAATATCACGAGACGGATCGGCTTGCCTCGGCGTTTAACATCCTCTGCTGCACATCGGAAACGATTGAAAATCTCATCTTGGACCGTCGCCAACACAGCGGAGGCGGTGGTTTATAATATACGTACAAAATACGAAGGCGTATATTGTTATAAAATGTTTTGGGCCACCGATTTCGTAGACGCTTTTATATAATCATAATGTGTACGAATACGTTGCGACCGTCGAGCGAGTGGACCACCACCATATATATTATATAGGGGGGGAGTTTAATTGTGCTAAAACCACGACGAGTTCGTAGATTATTATAATATTGTATACTAATAATAATAATTGTGTACTGAAAAATAGAAGAAAGTACCAGAGTAAAACGATATTGGGACAAGCGAGTGCGTAACTTATGCGATTTTTTTTTTTTGTTAAATTTTCACGATCCATACATTTCGTATACTGACAAAGAGAAACGCCCGTCATTGTTCCTCCTCCCTCCTCCCCACCACTATTTCCACGACACGGCTTTTGTACTTCTATTGTGAATTTTTCTCTATATTCAGGTAGGTATATGTTTGATGATGGATTCTAAGTTAAGCACTGCTACGGTGCTGCAGCGCGTATGTTCTTTTGTGTACATTTATGGACAAAGATAATAATTATAATATTATTTTAATTTTAGATTTTGGGTGGAGTGACAAATGCATTATTTTATTTTACTATACTATTAAAAGGTGCAAGATCACTCGATGATGAAGTGAATAGAGTTCAAAAATAATAATCATATGTTCTAAGACGAATGAAAATATAATGAAAGATTAATTTACTGCCGCAGACAAAATAAACGCTGAATTGTGCAAACACGATAATTCATAAAAATTTAACTAAGAAATCTTATCGAACATAATATTAGGTTTCAAATAGATAAAGTAGATATTACTATTAAATGGTATTTGAGTAAATTTTAATTTTAAATAATAATTATTTCTAACCTAAGTGACTCCAGCGATTTTTTCGTTTAAGCAAACGCACATACTCGGTGATATACTATTATATCGAACTTTCTTGTAGACGTTTTGTACATTAAATTATCACGCAATAATATTTTAAGCCGAATAACCGATATAGACCTAACTATATATTGTTATGATTATACAATCGAAATTATTATACACAAAATAAACATGTAAAACAAAAACAAAACTCACGAAAAATAGCAAGGTCAGGGTCTAGTAACATAATTATTATTATTATTATTTTTTTTTTTTAATGAAAAGAAACTCTATTGTCAGAAAGAGACATTACCTAATGAACTATATAATATTTCTTTGTCAAATATAAAAAAAACTTTTTTGTACACCATAATCGACTCGTCATCTTTGAATTGCGCGTAACGATTTGCGTGTGGTATTCGACAAAATTGATGATATCATTATTTGCAAAAGTAAAAAATAAAATATACCTTTTCCGGTGGTTTGGTTAAACTCGTATAATATATTATAATTATGCTGTATCGCGTTCGTCAGTAATATTTTTAAAAAAAGGTCACGTTCGGGAACTGTTTGGCAAACTTCACCACGTCTCTGCCGACATCGATTACCCGCCGTCCACTTCAGCCGCTGTGTTGGACATAGACATTATACAATACAGTTACTGTACAATTATTATTATTGTATATCGTGTACCTATCTACGATAGAACCGACGACGGCTACGGTTATGGAATTGTACATTCTGTCTTCGGTTTATTTTCCTTTAATACGTTGACTGTTTAATTATTTTTTGGCCGTACGTGTATCCATAACATTAGGCAACTCGTTGTCTATCTCTAATACGGTGTATCGGTATATAACAGATAAATATTTTATCAAATTGAGATTACGAACTTCTATGTACGTCGTAAAGAAATAATATAAGCGCAGTAATGGGGTGGTTCACGCCTTATTACGACATGTTTACTGAAATTAGGAATCAGAGGAAGTAATAAAAATTACATAAATTACAGCAAAAAAACATCTTAGTACGTAATTGTATTTAATTTCTATACGAATCGAAAATGATTGGTATAAATGAATCATATGGTATAACGAACAACCGACCGCAAAAAAATAAGATGCAAGTGTATAACTAAATTGCCATACTTTTACAGTTTTACCCTAATCATATTATAACTATTGTTCGGTATAGAACATTTTAAAATATTAACAATAAGTGACAGTGACACCTGTATATAACGGACAGTCTGCACGGGACCATAAAAAATGTCCGTTATAGTCGGGCATATTGGTATAGGCCCATATTTTTGCCGAAACATTATCATATTGTGTCCGTTCAAGAGAGGTGTCCGCCATATATACAGGTGTCATGTCCGTTCAACTTAAGACCTATTTTTCCTATAACTATATGGTATACTGCGTTTAGCCAGCAGTGTGGCACACGAAGACATATGTTTGGACGAAAGTTAAATGATTAATTGAAAGTAACAATAAATTAGCACAATATTATCTTATTTATATTTACAAACTGCAGTTAGTAGCTAGGAGTACCTATATTATATAGTATATTATGTCGCGCGCATACAAACGGAAACTCGTAAACAATTATTTATTATACGTGAGGCGTTTAAAAACCTATGCGTTGCGGTCTACCGTTATATTTTACGATAATAATATATTGTAAATAATTTTATAATAAAGTCATGTTCTGTGCATATTTTAATCGCCAAATACCAACGCGCGCACTCAAACAATACTATTTTTGCATATTTCATATATATATACACAAATCACGTCATACGACTCATACGAATGTGTGCATAATAGCGTGGGCACGCTGAAAGGGGTTTGAGGGACCCGATGAACAATACTTTTACAAGTGGAGTGTATTGTATATACATAATATTAACATAATGTCATACGGTGTCTTTCAAAATATTGTGTGTGAAAAATATGGTAAAGATTACGGCAAGTCCGTTAAGTCCGTCAAGTCCGGCAAGTCTTGTCCGCATAACGTTTGATAGACAAAAATACGAAAATTCGTTTTATACTGCATTGTAGGAGAAGCGAGGCAGAACCGTACTTTTAAATTCTAAGCATTGTAGAAATTACTACATTTTATGAATTTCAAATTGGATTGCGGAACTATATTACAAATATTGTCAGGTTCAATAATATTTAAGCATTTTTCAAAAATCAAAACGTGAACTCAAAAAAATTATATTCAAAACTCACTTCTGGGTCTGGTAAAGTCAGATGAAATCATACCTTAGCTAGATACTATTTTTGATATTAAACAAAATGAAATATACAAATTTTGATTAACAATATTATATGAAATAAAAATAGTGATTACACATATTATTTTTTAATAATAGGAATTTGAGTGGGAATTTATTACAAATCAGTTTAATAGTTATCGATAACAATAAACATCAATAATATTTTTTCTTTCTTGACTCAATGATCAGAAAACCGTATCATACTGTTTTGCTTCACGTACAAAACTACCCCGCCTTCCCCTACTTTTTCTCTGGACCAACGTTTCGTAAATGGGTAGTGAAAAATCACCATAGGTGCAAGTTTCACGAATCTGTCGGTACTCTATAAGGTATAAGTGGTGTTGGCATATTTGCACCGATATGCGGCTAAGATTAGTTGGTTAGTCTGGTCTAGCGATCAGAAAAACTATGAAGGGGCGTCACGTGCAGGCTCTTACCATGCCCCCGAGATTTGACAAAGTTACCGACCATTAATATTATTTAGTTTGCTTATATATATTTTATATACAATTTATTTGTTTATCTATTTTGAATACTCTACACATTAATCATTTATCCGTTAATTTATTTAAATATTTATAATTTTTATATATTATATAATATTATATATTTTATATATTTATTTTATTTATAATATCGTTATTAATAAATTATCGCTTTCAAATATTGAAAATTTAAGTTTTGAAGGTTTGAAGTTTATCGAACGTCTCTATTGATAAAATTTATTAACACAACTTATAATCATATAATATTACTTGGTCACGTATTGACATACATTCTTAATGAATAAACAAATAATAGTTGGAAAAAGGGCTTAAATGTCTTAGTAAAAACTTTTGCCATTCGAAAATCTTTTGAACGGCGAGTCCGCCTTACTTTACAGTTTACATTCGTTGTATTCATTTCTTTATTTCTTTATTTATTTACGGAGTAAATCCATTTACAATAGTCAATAATAATATAATATAATGTTTCACTATAACAAACATATGATGAACATTAATTTAGTGAATAATATTATTTATAACACAGAAGAGTTTACAAAATATTAAATATAATACAAATTTAACTAAATTAACAGTAAACAATTAAAATGTTTATTAAAATAAAATATAATATAATAATTTATATTAAAACAACTTTAAGTATATGAGGAGAGGGAAAAAGAAAATAATATATAGAAATACATTTTAAATAATTATACATCAAATGCAGATTTAATATAATTTATATGGCAAAAAAAAAAATCTAATATTACTGAATTGGACATCAATGAATTTATCGGGGAGGAAAAAAAATAGTTAGTACGTATATTTTTTAAAGTAAATAAATCATTATTTCTTTTAAAGTTAGTTTTTGTTTTAAAATTCTTATCTTTTTCTAATGTTTCTTGGCATTCAATTTTATTATTTAAAAATTTAAAGAGAAAAATAAAAGATAGATTATTAGGTATATTGACCCGCGATTATCACCAAAACGTAATTTGTTTTTATTTTAGAATGTTTGGCGTCTTTTTTTACGTCAACATAATATTATCATTATATATTTTGTCAATCGTGCATTGCGACATCGCAAGACCCGCGACCACGCTTTCTTCAATGTGGCACTCTTGCAGTCTCAACTGAAAATCTGCTATATTATTATTACATCGTTCATAATTTTATTATTGTTATTATATACTCGGTATTCCGCAAAATCGCGACGGATATTTTAAACCTGCGATAAATGCGTATGGCGTATATTATAATATTTATATTGCTGCAGCAGGTGCAGTGGTTTGGAAGGTGTATACCTAATGTAATATACCGAAACCTAACCGTTCGGTCGAATCGCACAATAACGCGATAGTGTCGCCAGATCGGCCGGCGATGCCGATATATGTATATATAATAATATTATATTTTATGTGGCGTTAAGGCGACGGTCGGTTTCTGCCGAAGTGGCGTCCGTCGTATAATATAATATAATACTATAAGGACACACGCTGCGCACTTATTATACGCGTACGATACTTTTTACAATAACGCGCTCGCAGGTGCACCTTTATATTATATAGGTATATAATATTATATGTATTATAATACGCGACAAGATCGCATTGTGACCAAGTGCACTTTGCACAGTGCCGCGAGACGTTTATAATAATATAATAGTATTATTATTATTATTGCTACGGCATATATAGGTAGAGCGTAAGGATACAAACGTGGCAACGTCGTAATGGACGTATGAAGAGGTATCGAAGCTGACTAGCAGATTTATGTAATATATTCGCGATTACTTTATAATACATAATATTTTAATATTGCAATAAGAAATAACCGTCCAGCATTATTATTGTCAACTTCGGTATCGGTGCGATCGATCTTCCGACTACAATTATTATTATTATATCGTTGATTATTTACCACTAGTTATTGAATGCTATTAATAATTTATTATAATCAATGCTACACTATACTTTTTTATAAACGAGTATAGGGCGTACCTGGAGAATTTTAAATTTCTAGTAAAACAAGCAGTTTTCGGATCTTCTAAATACACCCTCTATAGTATAGGTAAGTGTATTATAGTACACACTAAATACACTTACGTAGTCGTCGTATGCTGTAGTGGTTTTGATGACACAATATTTCTACAGCGTCATACTGAGCTTTGGTTGGGGCATTTCAATTTTAGTTACTTTAATTATAATAATTGTACCACGTATGGAGTATCTAGACAAATTTAAATACTTGTTTCCTTATATTCTTTCTTCGCACACAAATTATACATAATTAAGAAAATACTAAATTTTTTTTTTTATAACGTAACAGTTGCTTACAAATTATAATAGACAAGATTCTCGGCCAACATATCCTAACTGTGCCCCGAATTCAACTATATGTTCAGTTTAATGAATTTCCGTGCATATAGTCGTATATTATCAAACAGCACAAAAGTGTCTAAAGCTTTAACGGCAAAAATAAAGGCCAACAATGCCCAACAAGTTACCAACAAATTTGTTGGATGTATTTCATAAGTGTCCTTTATGGTTGTGCTGCTAACTTTATGAGGGTCCACTTCTCTGTTAGTAAATATATTTATGTTAAAGAATAAAGAAGTTTTACTGTTCCAAAATGTGAAGAAAAACACGACGAAAAATAGACACTTCATGGTAAAATCAATACATTCATCGCTCCGCCCAAAATCTAAAATAATAATAATATAGTATAATACGTTATAACTTATAACTTATAAATATTTAAAAAACCGTTAGGTTAACTTTCACATGTCTTCAGAAGTTCAGTATCATAATCATAATATACCCTCTTCATACCAGAATTTGATAGTCTCTCTTCTTGGTCGTGTTGTTTGAATACGATCTACCATCCCTATCCTCCCTATATGGTCCAAAATTCTATGTGGGGCTATAATATGGCCCATATATATAATGTCTAACTATTAAGTGAGACACTAATTCTATTAAAATTCAAAAAAATATGCCACCAGCAGTTAATGGCCAAAAAGAATTTTAATGACGGGACGTTATCGATAATTAGAATTAAATGTCTACTCGTGTCATTTAATGTCTCACTAAGACATTTTATATAGTTTATATATTTTTAGTATTATATTTAAGTGAGTAGGTAAATTATTTAAAAACTATAAATATTTAATTTATGGCTACTAATATAGTATGTACCTAAATTGGCTATTGTAATTTTTGGGAACAACATTAGTTAATGGAATTAAATGAGCCATAGTATTTCTCTCGGCCATTTATAGGCATTTATAGGCACGTAAAAGATAACAATACGATTTTTAAATATTTTTAAATATTTGTATTTAATATATTATATAAGGATTAAGTGAGGCACTTGTATGCGGACCATTAAAAACCAACTAAATGCTATTAAAATTTCAAAAAATAGATTCACAGCGATAAATAACCGAAATTGCGATGGATGTGAGAGTGAAATCGAGTAAATTATTTAAAAAGTAAAATATATTCTAACCCAGAATATTGCATTAAAAAAAATTTTATAAATAAGTAAATATAAAATCAATACATTCATCTATCGACCCAGAATTTAGAATATAATGTGACTAAGTAAATAATTTGACTATAGGTAATATTAATTTATTAATATATAACATTAATTCGTTATAAAGTTTTTTATCATACATTTTTTAATAAATAACATAATATGATTATTTCAATTATATTAATAGTGTGAAAACCGTATAATTTATTTGTCGTCTTGATTAGTATTTGCTAGATACACAGTAGCTGCAGGTCCTTTAGGGACTTAAAGCTATTGTATTTACTATTTTGTATATTTATATATTGTGTAAATACTTTTAAACAAATAAAATATTATTAAAATATCATCAAGTGTTGAATATGAACACACTATCGGCGTGACAATGTTTCTAAATGTCTATAGTTATGTTATAGCATCTTTGGACCATTGTCTATTCGAGGGAAGGAGGCGAACTCAATATTATGCTGAAATCGTAACATAGTACATAATCTACCTATACAACTTAAGGAACATTAAGATAAAATTCCATATTTCATTATGAAACATTATGAATTATATATGTAATAGGTAACGCTATAATACAAATCGATACGGAGGGCGTAGACCGTTGTCTTAAGACAAAGACCGATAAGAAACGGAAATGATCCGGTTACTCGCGTTCGTCGCGACTATATACCATGATGTTACCTGACTTAACCGTGTTCAATGTTATGAACAGCGGTTGCCTAGAATCTCAATGCTTACCGCAGTTCTGTCGTATTATGCGGAATTCAGATGCGATCGCCAACCTTAATATTAGGTATATTCAGGTATATAGGTACTCGGGAATCACGGCAAGCGGCTAACCGGGAAGTTTTCCATCAGATTTAAGAAACTGTGTAGTCACGGTCGTTTTTTTCGCATCCGTCTTCGGAGATTCTCGATAGCACCGTTTTCTGGTTTTTATTTCGTTTTTCGCGTCCTTGAGTATACGCGCGTTTAATATATTTATAGTGTTGTATAGTGCGACGAAATTCTGGCAGCAAATCTCGATCTGTAATCACTAACCAAACGCGTTTTCGCGCCGTCATTTGCGAGTAGGTTCGCATTAAATATTATAGTGTTGTGTGCAATTACAAAACGAGTCTTGATCACCTATGGTACGATGACACGTGTCGTGCGTTTCCTGAAGATTTTGCACGAAGCGTCGCTCGCACAAGCGGACATCGAGAGAGGGAAGCTTCCGGGGGCTTAGCTCGAAGAAAACAGAACAGTTTCCCCCTCCCAATAGAATTGTATAATACGTTCATCCATGGACCATGTACAAAGTAATTGGGGTGCACACAACTTTACTTTGGATAATGCTAGCATAATACTAGCTAGTCCATCAAAAATGCTAACAAGTGTCTGCCTATAGACGTCACCTCGAAGTGGGTGCACGAAGTCATCAATATTCAAATATTTTATATTCACAGGTATTGAGGTATTCCATGTATAAATAGACAGTTTCATATATATTTCTACGGCCATTATTCTAATGAAATTATAATTTATTGTATTTGCGTACTGTAAATTATATAATATGGGAATAGATTAAGAAAAGCCTACTAGAATAATCGAGCAAAGCAGTGTGTGACGATTTACAGTACCTATTATAACTCTATTACATTATTTTATATATAAATATAAATTATAGTGGTATCGAGAATTATCGTTATTCGTTTATCAGCCGACGACACACTGTATACATGCCAGAGCAATGAGATTTTATCCGCTCATATAAACGGTTCGAAAAATTATCATAATTTCGTGTTCACAAATATTATTGTAACGACGAAAGAAAAACTTTGCGTAATATCATTTACGGTATCAATGGATGATCCCTTGCGATCCAATCGGATTGTATTTATTTTTTAACCGACCCAAAGGGGTTCGTGGCTTTAAAAAAAACCTGCTGAATACAATTTGGCATGACAAAGTATACACTGCTACTATCCCCTAAATTGCGTCCCTGTAATAGGTAATCGCTTTTCGTTCTGAGAACCACTGTACGGTTTTTAAATCATATTATTATCTGTCGTAGGTATACAATATCAAATAATTATTCTTCGGAGTCGTTTTTTTCGATGCAAATAAAAAACGAAATCGTAATATGAAATAATTGTGCATTGTGTTATATATCATTTTAAACGACGACGTCAAAAAAAAACCAACAAACCGGCTGTGTTTAATCTTTTTTAATTTACAAACGACGAACGATGATGATAAACAAAAATACAATAATTATTAATTATGTTATGCACCGATATGCTATATATTGAGTATCGACAGATTTCAGTAGAGTTGAACTTAAATTCGTGTATTGTGTAAAATATAAATTAAATACAGAAGCGAGTATTACGTGACCAATATAATATATAATGGAACACAATTAATACGAAATCATGATAACATATCATTATTATGATAACTAGAATAAAATTACATCGTAAAAATAATAATAATATGATGGAAAAAATTTTAAAACAACGAGAGGTTTACCGCTTGTACGGTGAGTATACCTAAATATATATATATAATATTATATATTGTAGTATTATTCACAACAGGACGCGATGTTGTTGCATGGTGTACCTATACAATAATATAATGCACGTATATAATATATATATATATATATATGCGAAGTGATATAATATAATATATCCTATATGGTCCACGGTCTATCCGGTTTCTCGTGCGGTATATTTACCATTATAATATACCAACTCGACCGGTTTGGGTATGCGTGTGTGTGTGTGTGTGTGTGCAGGGAAGAAAAAAACCGAATTTTACGCACGTTATTTTTCTTTATTTATTTTCTTTTCTTTTTAATATTCCGCCGCGCGACTTCTGACCGTCAGTCGTTAAAAATTGGCAACAAAACGAAATCGTTGATTTATCTCCTTCGTATTGTGCTACGACTCGTACATACACACGACTCCCCCGGTTTAATAATATTATATCCCACCCACCGGGTCGCTCTCGCCGTCACTCCGCTCGCTCCCATCTCGCTCCCACCCTCCGGACGCGCCAAAAGTCGAGACGCATTCCTGGGTGGCTTGGCCGCTTTAACAATGCTAAACATTATTATTATTATTACTATTTTTTTCGCAAATTTAATATAATAATATGTACAATAGCCCAAGTCAGCCATCGTGATATAATATACGTGCGTGTGTGTATTCAAATATATATGTATAATATTATGTGTATTTATATATATATTTTTTTATTTTTAAGGCAAACGCTTCGCGATTAATATCGTGTCACCGATCACGCGATTCTGCGCGCGCCAAAATCTGGGAGGCTGGTGATACGAGCACGAACGGATTTTGTCCTATACATTATAATATATAATAATACACACATAGCTCGTACGTGATTTACTGTTGCTATTATTATTATTTTCATCACCAGCCGATACTACAGTGAGATCGTTTTGAACACAAAATAGGCTCGTTTGAACGCGGTTTTTTTTATCATCCGGTGTGTGCAGATGAAAGCTTTTATTTTCGTTCTACTCGTGTCGAGGTCCGTTCTTCAAAGATAAAATAGGTAAAACGACGGAATTGTATGTTTTGTGGTAACAACCGTAAACACTACTGCACGCCGCACACATGACAAAACAAATGGGTAAAGTGATAGCTGTTAATGTCAAATTGCCATGTCCTGAGAAAAAGTTACAGCTTTGGTCAAACAACAATAAAGCACAATATTATTTTCGACAACGAATCTTCGCACGCAGCAGATTCATATTTCTATCGTTAACGCAAAAAAAAACCAATTTTACGATTGCGGTGGTTTAAAAAAAGTAAAATTAATGTTAAAACATATTTTATTTTTAGAAGTAATAAATTATCTCACAACGCAAAAACAAACGAAAGTTCATTTAATGGGTTCACCTATACCCGAGAATCACGCGTTTAATATTATATAGTGTTATGCACTTATGCATAATTTGGATTATTAAACTACAGAGAAAAACAGTTTATTGTCAAACGATCACACTTTTAAAAGTTTTGAATACGCTGCAACATTCAAAGGTAATTATAGGTTTGTTATAGGTTCATAATATTGTGATTCTTATGAACTGCGGAAAAACGTCAACAATTTTCTTTCCGATAAACAGATTTATAATAATCAGTGGTGTGCTTAGGATATACTATATAGTAATTATTGATTATTCTATTCATAGACCAGCGACGTTCCATACTTTTCAAGTCTGAGTAAAAAAATTGACCTATTGTGGAAAAGTGGAAATCGGATAATAACTCGATACGTGTCATTCTCGGCAACCTGTAGATTTTCAACCGGTATAAAATACGATTCGTAAACACGATATGTTATACCTACGACGCAGAATAGAATAATAATAATATTATAAAAACGCAGCGAAACCTCAAAAGCCGTACAATCGACTATTATAAGATTATGTCCACCATATATACAAGATATTATGTTGATCGGCCACGCCGATTGATCAGTATAGCTATATATTATTAATTATTATATTATAATATACGAAGGCCTATATATTATTATGTGGCTACATGTATACGAATAATAACACCGCCCATGTGTATACGTTTGACCGGGGTGAAAAGTCTCATATTCCCTTATCTATTTCACGAGTGAATTGCTCCGAGACCATCTCACGGGTATTCTTTGTACACGTAGGTACCATATAATAATAATAATAATATGCATATATAACATGTAATAGGTACGTAAGTACAAGAAGGGACTCCTCTTCGGTTTCATTCGCATAATTTAATCCCGCCGCGACTTGCACCAATCATGTATGGTGGCAGCATACCGTATATTGTTATTATTTTATAAGTCGCATATCGCTGGCCGATATATTATAATAATATATAATAATATACGTTTCTATAGACTCTAGAGCATAGACTACAGTAGTGGTCACCAAATGGTGGCCCGCAGACAAGAAAAAAAAACTGATAGTACTTAAATTACTAACCGTTCTTTCATGAGACAGTCCAAAGTGTTGTAATTAATATAATTGTTGTTCATTAGTTTTTACCGACGCGATGTCAGCAATATTTTTAGTTTATTAACTATAGTAAAGAGGTTAGAGGAGCAATACTATATATACTATACTATATACTTAAACCATAATATAATATATTATATTGCTTATTGACATTTAAGAGTGATTAATAAACGAACATTTTTTTCATTTAGCCCCCCGCCCCCCATTTTTCATTTCTAGATCCACGCCGGCTCGTTCTTATAATACCCAGGTATATTCAATACCTGGGTATGAAATTATTTGATAGTTTTCCAACCGTCCACCCATGGATTATAATAATATAATATTATTCTACATTATAAGACAACCGTATAATAATACGATATTAAATGTCAGATTACACGACCCATCGTGAAATCGTCATACTGCGGTGTGGTCAATATAATAATATTATATTATCGCGATATGAAGAAATCTCACGATGGCAAGCGATGTGCTATAATATTATTATTATAAATGGGATTAAATTAGATAGGGGTATGCGACTATACATGTAACTCGTGTCGATTTTTTTTACATATTGTTACCTCCGATCGTGAATAATGAAACAAATAAACAAATAGTAAGCACCTAATATACTCGGAATATTAAATAGAAAAATACTATTTTACATCTATTGTATTATTGTAACAATTGCCGTATATTATATTATACCCAGTAAAACGATTAGTCAATTTTTAAACTATACAATTTATATACAAAAAAAAAATTAAATTAAATGGTTGCTAAGAAAAAAAATCGCAAAAAACCATTCTGAGGTATTATCATTAGTCCTTTTCAATCTTCATATAATATTATCGAGAACCGTTTTTTGTTTATTTATTTTTTAATTTCTATGCGTCATTGTTTAAAATATTGTAATATTATATACTATATGGTATAACAATAAAAACATATTATACACTATTACACTGCATATTGCATATAGATGAACTGATACAATATTGTCATGTTTTGTTGTCACAGTCGTGACGACTATATGAGTGCATATAATATTATGTATACCATAATATTTATACTTTATAATATTATGATGTCTGTGCCCGAAAAACGCGTTCGTGAAGACATCCCTCCTCAAAAATTTGAAATCAATAAAATACATTGTACCTGCCAACAATATTGTATAAAAATCTCGAATTCGAAATCCAATTTGTTTACCTATATAGCGTTTGCCCGGGTTTTTCGTTTTGTTTTCAAAGTCAATTTGACGAATCGCGTGTGAAGTAGGGTATCGGACAATTAAGAATTATTGCATATATAGTTAGGTAAATGTATTATAATTCAAACGCTGGCATAATGTCGCGCGTGGCCGTTCATCGGAATCGAACAATTAAATTTATTCGCAAACACGCATACCTACTTTACCTATATGATATTCTATAGCGGAATACGATTTTTTTTTAACGCATTGTTCGCGAATATAACAATAGTAATAATATCAGTACATATTGCGTATGCGTCGTATAACTCGCGTAATAGCTTATACGGCCGACTTTAATATAATAATACATAATATTATATTGTTACCGTTTAATAAATTCTCCCACGACAATATAGTATAACAATTTACATATATAAACATCGATATAACAATAAATTATAATGGTGTATAATATATTTTATTATAAAAATATCATGTACCTAGGTACCTTTACTGAATTGTAATATTTGACTTGTCTGATTATTCAAAATTAACTGCACCGCAGAATATTGGATTTAAGGTGTATGCATTTGAACATAAATATTAAATACACAGTGCATGCGACTACCGTGAATTTCTGATTTCCAATGTTGGTTTTTTGTTAAAACACAGTAGCCCACCCTGTATACACGTAACATTATAATATACCCCGTACGCGCATTATTAAAAAAAAACTACTGATCCCCCTTTACCTATCGATTGCCGAATGTATTGTAATTTATGTTTTGTATAATGGTTTCGTATTTAATTCCTTCTATTTTTTTTGCGATGTTTTGCGTGACATTTGACACAGTAAATTATAATTTATAACTCTAAGCAATGACGTAATTTGGTCATATTTGGGGGGGGGGGGGGTAAGAGACATTTCTATAAGTCAACCAACAAAGTTTGATGGCACAATGTAATTAACTAGTTGAAAATATTACCTATAGGTTTCCAAAAAAAAAATTTTAAAAAATCAAGCTAAACTGCATTATTCCAATATATTTGTGAATATTCAATTTGCAATAGTGATTAGTGTTTATTAAGAAGTAATATTATCTCAGTTACTGCAGCTACCATAGAGAATTTGGGTTTTTATTTGTTGTTTCCATAAAATATACTATATCTTTAAGTACCAATAAATATTAAATACTAAGTACAAAAATATGGTTCTCCAGTTAAAAAAAAAAAGTCATGAGGGGGGATCCTACACCCAAATCCCCCTCTACGTAACTATGCCACTGTAACTCTCGTATCTTCTGGTCAAGTTTACGGACAAAAGACACGGTGAGAAACGCTGCTTGCTACGAGGTAACCTGAACGGGAGACATTAGTCTGCAATGTGTACCTTGGATTTCCTGCGCACGATACTGCGCAGCAGTTGGTATGGAAGAAATGATCAAGATTGTCTGTTTTTTCAGATTCATATGACCCCTCTTTCTGCCTCTAAAGTCTACAGAATTTGCTCACTTCATCGAAAACCAATCGTCAATTTGTCTTGGTTTTTATTTACCGCTTTGCAGCCCCGTGCGTTTACGTTTCTGCGTACGCCCATCATATGCCGTGCTCGTTTAAGAAACATTTCAATTGAACCTTTCAATTTCTAATATAACTATGACCCCTTTTATAATCACTGAATTTCAATGAAAAATTTAAGCTGAAGATCGCCCGGATCCAAATGCGGCTATAACTAAACTACCACATGCAGTACTTACGTGCCTAGCCGCAAATATGAATAACGTAATATTATAAAGATAAATCTAGAAAAACGTCGACCATTATAATAATATGCGTACATGAAAAAAAAATGAAACCACAGTGTCCCATCGAGACAAAAGTATAACTACCTATATAATATTATAATACGCATATAATACATCTATATAAATAACTATATAGATACAATTATATATTACCGGTACCATTATAATATGAATCAGGTTCGGGATTTGTTTTATTTTTAATTTTTTTAGGAAACTTATTATCTAAGCAGGAAATACGAACAGACGAGGCGCCCGCCCGGTGACATAACTGCGTTGCAGATTACAACTAAACTACCTATATACTATGTACATAATACGTAGGTATATAATATATATATACATATACTGTACGATATTCGGTGACCGCGGCAGTGTCGAAACGATAACCGAGTTTGTGGTTGCGGTGCGGTGAGGGGGGACCGGTTTCGTGGGCGTGCGGCGGCGGCGGCACGAGATTGCGTCACGCGCGTAACAATCGATGCGGTAAGTTCCCACGGCGCTCCAGCCTCCACCTCCACCGGCCTCCGACCGAGGCGCACCGGTGCAGTGGTTATAGGTCCGATTCCGGTATACGGAATTATAATCACTATTATGGCGTATTATAGTCGTCGTAACAGCAGCGAGCATATCATATTATATTAATTATATATAATATAATATATATATATATATATATATATATATATATATAAGTACGTACGCCTGTTACGCCCGTTTCCATTTCGCCTGCGAAGAAGTGTAATATATTTTTCGTTTCGCGCCGACCTTAACCCGATCTGAAATTTCACGCGCGTCTTCCGCCGACGACGATGTAGGCGTTTTCGCACGACGCCCGCGACGCCGCCGCAACGTATACGGCGCGCTTCTCGTGTTTCACCTACCTACCTAGTCCAAGTGAGCTTGTGCAACTATACGCTGATGTATTATACGCAACTGCATAATATACCTGCATAATGCTATAATATACCATATAGGTATAATATGTTATATACCGCGGTTAATGGCTGGTAATAAAATCGTGTTGTATACTTTGCAGCGGTGCCTATATAATGGATACTACCTATATAGGTGACGGGAAGCGTGTGATTGATGAGAAAAAACATTTCATTTTATACATTATTATAAATACGCTTCGGCGCCGCCGCCGAGACTTTTCTCACCTAGTCCCGAAGACGACGAGACGAGTATAATATTATAGTCGTTGCGCAACCGAACGAGAATATTTCTCGCCCTGCGCAAGTTCCGAACGCTGTGCGCGGCAAACGCCCTCCGCGTCGCAATAACTGCAATATAATAACAGTATTATAATATACTTATAGATATACCTATAATATAATATACGCGTCAAAATATCCATTTTTACATGTTATTATTTATTAATATACTATTATGCACCATACTTGTGTGTATTATATGCTTTTTATGTATATAGGTTATAGGTTATACCTATAAAGACATATAAATCTGCATATTATTTATAATACGCGCATCGCAAACATATTTATATATATATATCATATCTGATTCTGACCAAACGATTTTAATCCGATTACATACGTTTATACGTATACGGTCACGTTATGCACGTACCTATATTACATATTATAGCCGCTTCGTTATGCAAAACACACAGGCGCTATATATACCTACGTAAATTCGATTATAAACTATTGACTGTTATTATAATATTATATAGGTATATAATGGCATTGTGATCGGATGCAATTTTATTCCTCACCTGGTCATCCAATCCGAATATCCATAGGTGGGTACGTTCAAAATAGGTCGGACGATAAAAGAAAATACCTATATTTAATATTAAGACTATAAATTATTACAATATAGTATTTTATAAACCACGTGGTTTGTGGATCTGACACATTATTACTATGTAGTACACACAATCGTGTATAAATTATAATATTATATATACTATATAGGTATATTTGAGTATTTCAATATCGAAGAAATCGAATGATCGCGGGCTGCTGCGAGGCGACCGACGAGGAAATAGAACTCGCGTCATTTTATTGGCAGACCGTTGGTGTACCGTAACAGCGTTTAAGATCGACAACATGTAGAGTACCATTATATACGCACAATACACGTAGTGTTTATTGATATCACTGAACGCATACGTCGTCGGTGTATATATATAGGTCCATATTATGTTACACAGTATAGTTGCGTCGCCATTTTTCGATTTTTACATATTGTATATTATAATAACAATATAATATTATGTACATATCCAGGTGCACGATCCTACATTATATATATATTATAAATAGCGACTATAGTGAAAGTTTCGATTCTTCTATAAGGCTATGACGTCAAACCGTCTAGAAGGAATAGAATACATTTCTATTATGCGTGTTACAATAATATATAGTGTTTAGAAACATTAAGTGTTTCAAGGAAGACAGTAAAGTCATCGTATACACTATACCTATATTATACGCGTCGTTAAAAAATAATATTGTTTTGCGCAATTTACACGCAGGGTATGTCACATACTATTATTTTATAATATTAACCCCACTCCATTAATTTTACATGATAAAATGTCCAATTTTATGATTCATAGATGTTTTTTAACCGACAAAGAATAAAATCAATAAATACAATCTTGAAATTGTGTGAGTATAGTTACCAGTGCACTTTTAACTTTTAACAGCAGTATTAAACAGATTCAAATTATTATATTTTACAATTTCACTAATTTATATAATAATATAATGGTTTATCTAAAATGATACGATAAAGGCTAAGATATAGTTGTATAAATGCGTCATTTTTCTTAAACTGGTTTGCTATTGGTATATATACCTAATTTTGGTTGTTGATATTTGTATTAGTTTTTCAAAATGATGTTAAAATAGATTTAAAGTTTAATACAAAACTAGCTGTAAACCAGACTTTGACCATGAAAAAATATAAAAGACGATACTATATAGATGTATCTCAGTTTTATACCACAATGGAAAATCTTCGACGGTGTACCAAGCTTTGGCAGCTAATCGATATTCGTATAAAAATATTGCTTTTAATATTACATATTTGAATAACAAATAATTAGCTTAATATTATTTTATTTCATTTTTAAAAAATCCCATAGCAACGCATGGCTAGTCTGTACTAACTTTTTTTTTTAAATTGTTTTCCGTAACCAATGGCAATCCTATATATTATAAACAAAAATTATTCTATTTGCGTGAGCCAAATGCACCATGCACCATGCATGTATGAGCCAGTCAGAGCCACCTTATGGCAACCTATATAGGAACACTTGCTCATGAACACTTCTCGAGTCTCAAGGAATATGTGGGCAAAATTTGATGCCAATTTGTACGGTATTCTCCAAGTCTATAAGCCCCATACAAACGTACATTTAAATAGATATAGTATAATATATAGATGTATTACAACTAAATGATTTTAATACTTTGAAAGTCGGACTTTGATTTAACTGTATAATGTCTGTCTAATAATGATATCATGAATAATATGATGATAATATAACTTATTTGGAATCTGAGAATGTTCGAACATTAGACCTCCTAAAATTAATGTACTAATAATTAATTAATTATAAAGTTCTTATCTGTTAAATTTTAGTATTGAAATTAAAATATACATTTAATAACGCATTTAATTTTCATGTTTTTCATACAAGAGCCGTCTATTTTAGTTTATCTGTACAACGTGTATATTATAATAAATAAACTTAACGTGAGAAACACGAATATCACTCATATACATACATTTTAATATTTTTAATGACATTAAGAAAAATCAGCACTTACTCAAAGCTTTGAATAACTACTTCAATGTACGCCACCACTACATATACCTTCAAGTCAATAAAATAAATGATTATGTCAGCACTAAAGACTTTTCTATTAAATATGTTTTCATAGTAATAATATTCTGCGCATGAATTCTTTTTAAAATCAAAGTGCTTATAGTTTATACAACGTTTAGGATGATTATTTTCAATTTCTCTGTGTGACATAATATTATAGTATATTACCTATAGTATATTATATTATATTATGCTATATTATACATAATAACATATATAACATTTTGACACGTCTCTTGATTTTGATATCTGCAAAGACTCGTGATCTTTCACGTAGTTTCACTGATAACCTGCAATCGCGGTGTACTCCGATCGTCGGACAATATTATTAAAATATGCGTATATATATGATAATGTCGTACGAGTCCGATCGGTCGGAGGAAAATACCGAAATGATATTATATCTGCACGTTTTCCACAAAGTACGTTAACAACCGCATGCAGTGAATCCGTTTTCTGTATAATATATATTATATCGCGTCATCGCTATGTACACTGTCGTCCGCGGGCTCAAATATAACTTGCGGGAAGTCGATGTGATATTTTATTTTACCATCCTGCATAATAGTTGTCGTCGTAATACGGTCTGTTCCGGACCGATTCGATCGGACTCGCGAACGTTCCGCGCAGAAACATGTAAAAGCAAAACCTTATACCGAGCTGCGGACGATCGTACGATTTCCGTATTCAACAAGTCCCACGACAATATATACAACGCAACTGCAATATTATAATCATATGCGAGGTAAATCATTATTGTTATATAGCCGTTCGTTAAACATCATCACCGGAATAACGTCGCTCCGTCAATTATTGACCGCACGTCCGCGCGTGATACTAATTTAACATTATTTACTATATTATTATAACACATGACGTGCACACTGCACATAGGTACCTACGTTATATATTGTCATCTACGTCGTATTACGGTGTAATAAGTAACACAAGCGACATATATGTAGGCAGACGTAGAAAACGTAATGTTGTAGCACTATACTGTACTAACAATAATATATTATACTGTCGTTTATAGTTTTTACAGTCTGAAATGCAGGTTACATCTCGTATACCGTGGTTATAGGAATTGTGATGTTTCTGTAGATGTATATTGTATATTGTTATATTGTTATATTGTAACTAGCGTATGTTATGACTAAAATAGTTCGTGTAGTAGGTATGGGTACTAGGTACTATTATAGGCCGATTCAAAGTTTATTTACTATTCATAATTTTATATAGGCAGACACTGAACAATATGATACTATTCTAAACGAAAAACGTTGTGAACGGTGCACTAATTATTCATACCATGCCATAATATATTATAATATACTATATATTATACAATACATCAATAATACTGGGCTCGATTTCAACATTGATATTTAAATCATATTTTAATATCGGTTGAAATAATTAAGATCGTTAACAGAACGTATTATTATTTCATTTTTGTACTTTTACAATGTAGATATAGATTATTATACTATAGAATAAAGCTGGTTGTCATATTATTTTCTAGTCATATTGGTTTATTCCCATGGTCGCATCATTTCGACTCTTAAAATATTATAATAGGATAACATTTCATTTTCCGTTTGCATTATTTGTCAGCATCGTCAACGTCATCGTGTTCACCGAAAAATGTTGTATAAGGTTAAATACATAATATTTTATGCATATTGTGTTTTTGATTTTCCGTTACGCTTTGATTTCTCGACGTTTCAGACGTATGGACATAATAATATTATGTTTTATTTTTAAAATATTATTGCCATCCGCAATGAACAAAGCCAAATAGCTATACTATAGTTGTATAGATATATATAATATATTAGGTGTAACTTTTTCTTTTAGGATTGTATTTGGCAATAATCGACGGGCTTGAATGGAATATTGTATAGGTAGTGAGAAATGAGAGGACTAAACAACTAGAGGACTACAGTAGGTGCTTGAGATACGATATACATCATCTACAACTTCTATCATATAACATTTTATATTAACATAACGTTTCTCAATAACAAACCTACCTCTAATACACTATTGTCGGGCTGCATGCAAAATGTATTAATTTAATGGTTCAATAAAGTTTAATTGACCAATCACGGACCACTAAATAATGTTTAAGGGAACTAATAGCTCACTATTGATTCGTTAAATGTTTAGTGATCGTTGTTCGTGCAACCCGGCATATGACATATAGGTAAATCGCATAGAAAAAAACCTCAAAGACTGCGACAGTATAAAAAGCGCATCATACTTAATTATTATTTTACGTATCAAAATTATAATATTTCTATATTATACTACAGCTAGCAATACAGCATACGTCGAAAGGATTCTAAAAGGAAAGAAACGCATCCGCGTGCCGAAACGTCATTTTCGATGACGATCGTATAACCTAATCACATTTTGCTTATTCGACAATATTATTGTTAGTTTATACAAACAAATCGAATATGTATATATATATATATATAATATACAATATGTGCTGCGTGACAGTGCGCGTGTAACATAATATGTACCATCGTATAACCGCGCACCATTATACGACATCATTGTATGGAAAAATACTGCTTGTATACGAAAAACAAACGAACACAAAAATAAATAGTCGAACAGTATTTTAACATGACACGACGACGATCCGGTGAGACATCTGCAGTGTGGTGTCCCTATAGACCAGTTATTTCCATAGAGGTGAACTCAATATTATAATATACAATTATTATTATAAAATATATTGTCTAAATTTCAAGTCAAAATAAAATGGTTCATGGTGGCAAGTGAGAAAGTCCACCTCCCCCTTAAAGGATGGCACTGGATCAACAGTGGTATTTTACCAGAGTGATAACTGTCGCCAACGTGGTTAAATAAACTTAAATTTGATAGATGAGGTGTGAATTCGGCGGAATGAAAGGCAAAGGCGCCACGAAAATTGAAGAGTTATACTAGTGCACCGTATTTTATATTGCGTCGACCACGTGAAGAGTGGTCTCTGTAGCGCAGGGACTATGTATAAGAAAACTTGAAAACCTATCATAATACGTCATACTTATATCACGGTATAACAACCGGGATTGGGGCATCCGGAAATCGGAGAATTCCCGATGAACCGCGTTGTATATCCAGTTAACGGGGCCAAGACCGCACTAGAAACGACTAGTATAATAATTATAGACTGTTTTTTTCTCATAGGTTTCATGTATTTATTTCACATAGTGAGCGCATTGCAAAGCAAGAAATTAAAAGTACATATTTACATAAGAAAAAAAAAGTTAGGCAATGCATATTTTAAATCGTTAAATACAGTCGAACTTTTTTAACTCGAAATCGTCTATGCCTCGAACTTTTTCCCGGTCCTTAGACTTTCGTATTATTGTATTATAATAGTGATTCGGGGGGCATAGAGTAGTTATATTTTGAACGATTTACCTAATAATACAGTAAAATCGTGGTCTTTTATTATGCCAAGGTATTGTCTTATTTTTTTTTTATGTCTATAAATTTCCCCCAAATAGTTGACTCAGTAGTCAACCGCTAATTTTCCAAGGCTGGTCCGAAATTCAAATCCACCCTTATAATTTGTATACTATATGATAATAAATATTACAATGCTAATGTATAGTTATATACTACTCCCCTGCAACAGTTGGTGGATGGTTATCCTTTTCAATTTGGTGTCGACCATAAGGTCTACGATTTGTTTTCAACTACCTAGTATACCTACTTCATTTTTATTCATAATAAATTATGTAATTTAAAATATTTTAATATAATAGTACTCGAATTCAATTATTTCATATTAGATCAAACTTATACAACAATGAATGTCTATTAAAGTTGACTAATTTTTAAAACGTTGACTTAAATCAATGAATACTGGAGTGCGTTCTAAACTTAAATAAGTGCCTCCTTCATCGTCCTCGAGCGGATACGTTGGACCAATCTACGCACGCGCAGTTTCCACTGAAAACATACATATATTATTATAATGTAGGTATAAATACAATATTGTAGCCACTATACATATTATAGCATAAAACCGACGAAAAAAAATATATGCAGATTGGCATCAATCTGCTGCAGCATCAGTATAATATTCAGGTATATCAGATGTACGATGAACAACACATTTACGGGATAAGTCTCAAGTGTCTTATTTCTACGGCGTGCAAACCACCAGGTGTGATACAGTCTACCACTCGTTTTCAAATACCTACCTAGTCATCGGCGCGCAGTCGCGAATTCGCCGGCAAATACAAATACAAAAGTGGTGAATAATATTATAACGAAACCGTTGATTATATTTTTTTGTTTCGATATCTCCACTGCAGTTTATCATATATTGAATACCTGCGTGGCTGTGTATTAATCTCTTCTCATTATGTTATCAGTTTTTTTTTTTTTAATTATCTCGACCCCGAGCGTTCGTTTAAACTTCTCGCGCAGAACATCCGCTCATAATATATTTCCTCACACAAAACAACCGTCTATTCTTCTTTGTTGCTCGGAATTCTTCTGTACAGTGTCGGCGTCTCTATGAATCATCCGATAGTATATTAAATTATTATTATGACCGGTGGGTATATAAGCGAAAATAGTTAAAAGTTCACATCCACGCCAAATTGTATAGGTATACATCAGTCAGATATAGATAACATATTATTTTTATCTTCTGTGTGATCCATCCCGGAATAGACAAAACTAAGTTTTTTCGATTGTAAAATATAGTGAACCGTTTTTGATTTATATAAATTTTATCATTAAAAGGAATTATTATTTATCTTGACAAGTTTAGTTAGTTTTTTTTGTAAATTTGAAGCTCGTCTTAGCATTAAATGCTGCACTGCAATTTTTGGATTTGAATATATAATTAAATTCTCTGTTTTACTCAGATTTTCCCTGTGTAGATACACTAAGTACAGTTTTAGTTATTGTACATTATTTTACCAACGAGTTCGTAACAAGATAGATTTCTGCATGTATTTTTAAAACTTTTAATTATAATATCGGTCAAATGTACTGCAAACGGAATTCTTTTTCTTTAACTATCCCCCCGACAAATATGTATGAAATATCAATACCTACTCTGTGAAGCATTGATATAAGCCTATAGAAAATTATTGAAATATTAAATTGTATATCTTATTAATGTAGCAAACATCATTGAGTATCATTGAGTTGCACTTTAAAGTTCAGATAAACGTGTCCGATTAATTTATTTTGAAATTCGTTTAATCGTCGGAATACTTTAACTTTTAAATGGATACAACATAATTTATTTATATATAACATTTGTATGTAAATAATACAATTATTATTAATGACTAATGAGTATTAGTCACTGTGTAGGTACTTATAACAAATAACAAACACGAAAATACAATATAATATAATATAATATGCTTGTGGGTTGTGCGAGATTTAAATTTTAACATAAATATTAACTTTCTTGTACTTTTTACGAATTTTTCAGTCGGAAACTAAAGCACTGTTGAATTTTTCTGTTAAATAAACGAATACATTATGTATAAATAAGTATAATATCCGTATTGACAATTTTATAGTATGATTCATTCCGATTTGTAAATAACAATATATTCTGTACGGTGTACACTATACATATAATAATCATAAACAATATATTCTTCGTTGAGTCATCACTATATTGAGGTGACCGTCGAAATCTAACACAGTTTTAGATCAATATTTATAACCAATGACTTATGACTGTAACAAAAAATAAATAATAATTAAAATTATTTAACCATGGTGATAATAATATAATAACAATTGAAAAAATACTTACGTATGTATAATATGTACAGACAAATTATACATTGACCCAAGTGTAAACAACAGTTTTAGTGATTCTATATAATCATAAATTTATTTTTGTTTCAATACTGCAATACTATTATATTTGACTTGACAGTTGACATAATATAGAATTATACATGTATACACGAATATTTTGTTAAAGGCAATTACATAATATTATATATTATTATACTAATTGTTGGGACTTTAAAACGTTTCATAATTATAATAATAAACTGATTAGCAAAACAACGGTCTTTGCACTAATTACGCTAATCAAAATATGTGTGTGCTCAACAATAAAATTCGTCCATCTGCGGTTTTAATTGTTTGAAGCGCGCAACGTCTTTTTTTCAGTCCCTATAAATCATGTATGTAATTTGTAATTATTACTTGTTACTTGATTCTACACATTTTTTTCATCGTATTTGATAAATTAACGCAAATTTCATGCACACTATACGCATGATAACGCCCAACAATAATATTACTGCAGTTGTAGTTATTATGATGAGAAGGCCGCTTTCAAAAGGTATACCTAATAATATGTGATCATAAAAACTTGCAAATGTGAGGATTTAAATATTTACAGCAGTACTTTTATTAGTGTGTTTGTGTATTATTTCAAAAGCTAAATTATAGGATTTTCTACGACGAACTTCTGTAGTGCCTCGCGGATGTATATCAAACGGGTTTATTTTAGTTATAGTCATAAAAAAAATGTGATTTTCGATTTGAATAACGCAAATACGACGACATTTCTATATAATAAAAGCACGTCATTATGGATTCAGTGCGGAGCGAAGTGTTATACCTATCTACTTGATACGGCAAAGAGTGATTTTTAATTTATTTTGTACACTTTTGTATAGGCACTGCTTATACTTATGCTTATTATAATTTAGATAATAGTGTTATTTGGATGCCAGTAATAATGCGTATATACATCACTTAATATGAAATATACATATATAATATATTGTACTATATAGGTAAGTATCTGATTATGTAAGTCTGTAAGCCGTTTGACTGTTGATCTCTCAATGCATGACCAAAACCAGTTGATTATCATAAGAATAAGTTGAACAAAAATTGTAGAACGCCAATAATATATTACAGTTAATTTTTTTAAGAACGAACTTTCGATTTTCGATGTTTAACAAGAAAATAATTCCACTATTCAGAATGATATAGGTACCTATGCATAATATAATAAGAAAACTTGTTCATGCATATTATACATTTACACATATTATATGTACGAGTATTAAAACTTACTATAAATTATTTTATTTACGATGTAGGTACCTAATAAACTATATAGTGTAATTGTTAAAAAAATATTTTAGTGTGGTTACACTGCAAATTGAAACTTTCAACGACGGTTATCTCTGTATCTTATATATGATAACCTCGCCTTCTCCTGTTTCTCTCTTAACTCTTAACCTAACCGAATATTAATATGTTATGTTGATATATTGTTTTTTTTCGATTCGTTTTTTAACGATAACTGGTGATTGGGAAAAAAAACGTTTATTTCATATTTAACTATTAAACTATATAAGTGTACACTGAGTGATCACCAAACGTCCTGTTAATGATTAATGTATTTAAATTATGGCTTTAGAAATCTTTGCAATTTTTTAGTATACTCGAAGACCATAGTATTTTCAATTACTTAGATTTTTACACCACTTAAAGAGTGACCTATGGCGATACCAACTTCTTATTTTTATCAAATTAAAACCCGTGCCCTGTGGCAACCTGTTTTACCGTAAAATGTTAAGCAGATGATTTAAAAGAGTATGTCTCACGTTAAATGGATCACCCCGTATATTATTGTGTGTCTAAAATTTGGATTTTAATGTATATAATATACATATTATTATAATATTAACCCGGGAAAATGTTCCAGTGTGGGTGATTAATTATCCTGTACTGATAGAGGGTGGTGTAGCGTCGAAAGATAATATTATGTTTATCGGAGTGCTTTTAAGGAGCTGCAGGTATCGGCCGTCAACCAACTATACGGCCGTACAGAGACTTCTATAATCTATATACATTATACATACTATAACGTCTGCAGTGGAGAATGACTACAATTCGACGTAATAATGTGTACCTATCGGGTGGGTGACATGTACCCGAGTAATAATTATTCCACATCGAGCATAAGGCTGCAGTAGGAACGGGAGGGGGGTGGTTTGTCGTGTGTGTGTGTGTGTGTGTGTGTGTGTGTGTGTGTGTGTGTGTGTGTGTGTGTGTGTGTGTGTGTGTGTATGTATATATAGTATGATATAGGTATACATACAATGAAATATACGCATACGGTTATACGTTATATACATATTATACATATGCAACGTATACGCATATAATTGCTGTTTAATCCGAGGTTTCACAACAGTGCATTTAGACGATACGAATGGATATTATACATAGGTATGTGTTATATTACCCATATGTCGTATATGTGTAATATGAAATCGAAACGAATCCAATAAAACCATCGCGGTCGGCGAGAGGAGGAACGAAAAACTATCTTTATACCTATATATTACCACCTACCACTGTATACATTTTATGTATATATACACCTAGAATACGGCTTTAATACCTATGTATATAATAATGATAATAATATAATTCGTGTTGCTATTATATAGCAGCTGTGTATGGTATTATATATTCGCGACCCGTGAGGAATATGATGAGAGGTGGTCTACCTGTCTTATATATTATACGCGAGCGTTACAAAACAGCATCGTGACGTAATATATATAATATCGCTGTACCGGTCTCCCGTCGAAAATTGCATAAAATCCTGTCGGCCACTATAGAGCCAGTATAATATAATGTGCAGGTGTACAGTAGGTGTATGGTATAATATTCTGTTTAATAATATAAACTGTATACATAATAATGCGCTGCAGAGACTATATACCATAATATATATCATACGATATTATTATATACCATTACTGCTACGGGCGTCAAATAAACCACTGGCACGTACATTATGGTAATTAGTACAGACCGTTTATTATATATTCTTTAATTTCCTTAGCCTAGGTCGTCGGCGGTGTCGATGGGTCGTTCGCAAAACCGTTGGGTAATCCGGTGGAATATAATAATAATATTATTATGTGTACGAACGAGAAGACGTACGCGCTGGATGATAAATATCGGGCATGGATAATAAATAATAAAAAGTCTATTACGTCTATATAGTCGTATTATACACGTGTACACAACTATGACTTTGGCAGCGGTGGCGGCTACGGCGATAATGGTAATAATAATAATATACATGTAATATCAGCCAATAGGTTCCTATTTCTCCGATTAACGCATAATGTATATAAATATAAAGGTAACGTATCATAGGTAAACGTATATATTATAATAATATAATAGCTGGAATATACCTATAGAGTAATAATAATAGTCATATAGTAATAATATGCATCCTCGCCTCCGCCACAGCCTCTCAGACTCGAGCGCCGCCGCCATCATGTCATGTTACATTTATTATATTTTATTATTATTATTATTATTATGCTCCGGCGTATCCTCCTCCCACAGGGAAGTACACACACAAATGATAATAATAATAAAAAAGAAAATTTTAAACTAGGTCGTGTATATATGTGTGTGGAATCGTTATTACGATTATCATTTAAGCCGCATGTATATAATATAAGTACCTATGTACACAAGCGACGCATAAGCGACGTCGTAAAAACGTATATTCTCGCCATGATATACCTATATGGAGCGACGAGTGGGTTTTAGATCGCACAGTTATTATATAGCTGCAAGTTACCGGCGTACCAATGTATAATGGTCTTTTTCGTTCTTGCATGTCTGTGCGTGGAATAACTCAAGCCGGTTGCGACGGAATCAACTACTGAGAGCGAACTTAATTTCACAATAATTTTTAACAATTTGACAAACTTAAACCTATATAATATGACTAACAACATTATGGTATATCAGCTACGCGATTATGCGTGCATTTTCATGATTATCTACCTTTACGTCATACTAGTAAATACTAAATAGATGGGTACTTGATATTTATAATATATCAATACGTCTACGCACGTCGTACTGTTTTAATGCTGCTAATGTTATGATATTAATAATAATAATGAGTATCTGTAGAAATGTTATGTAAAATATACATTTTGTCATTATAATATTATACTCGTATAGTTGTATGTATATTTTATGTATTCGTTACAACATTTTAGGGTATAATATATAAGATATAACGTCTTATATTAATACGACATACGAATCGACGTAAAATATTTTCCTATTGTGTTTCCAAATTATCTGATGTTATTGTCATTGTCTGAACGAAATTCCGTTCAAAAGCATGTCAAGAAGTATTGAGTATCTCTCCAATCGACAATAATAATAATAATATGAATATAGGTACTTATACCTATTATACCTATATCAATTTTTTGGTTTATTTCCTTTTTATCGCATGCATTACAGTGTTCTTCATCCGCACGATATTATCAGTTTTTCTTCACTGTTTTCAGTGGCCGTTTATCGGGTTTGCAGTATATTTTTCAATAATGAAAATGAATTTAAATCATTTTTTTTTCATCCTGCATACCAATGTACCAAATACTGTACATCGTCGGATCGCTGTCACAGCCCAAAAGTATTTATTACCATAACATTGTACGTTTATCCGGTTTAATACGTGTAGAATTCGCTGACTATGCATATATTATTATATAGTATACCAATCAATACTATAATTTAATTATCAATCGATTGGTATACTATATAATATATAAGTTTCGTAGTTGTTGGTAAACATCCATTATCTTTAGCCTTCCACTTGTGTTTATGTATAATATTATAGTCCAAGAGTGCGCACATATCGTGATAGACATAGGTTATAAATTATAATATAGACGGCAAGGTTCACGTGGGACCCCGTTCCCCGTTGTAGAGATGGTAAGTCTTATAATACATATAAATAAATATATATGTATATTGTATATAGAATAGGGAAGAAAAAAGAATTTATGTAAAAAAAAATTGTTAAGTCATCAGTATAAAAATCAATAAAAAATAATGCATAATATTAAAAGATTGTTCCCCGACTTCGAGCCGATAGTTCAGACGACATTTTGTATACAGTGTATACAGTAGCGTTGCTGAAAATTTATAAACCATGATGCCCACCATATATTTCAGTACCTACCCACTCTTTATCCCCTTAATATAATATATAGTATATATAATTATTGTGTGACTGTAAATATTTTTATTTTGTTTTATGTTATTAGTTATCATAATGTATCCAACTACCCCACTACCCCAAACAAATTCAACCATGACGCCTAGATGTGTTAAAATTCTAGTGAAATTATGTAGATTAAAGATAACTGAGATACGCCTTTATACTACAGCTCCGTATTTTATGTTTGATCATTTTTTTCCAGAGTCAAGTCAGATTATTCAGCTAGTATATAATATACATTTTATAAATATACATCATGTGGTCCATGCACAGGATCGTTGTTGAGTGGGTGGCGGTGGAGAGTGGAGAGACGGTAATTTTCACTGGGGGAGGGGGTAGTGGGATATATTATTTTCATTATTTCTAAGATAAGATGCCCCCCGCACTTATTTTATGTATACAAAAAAAGGTTGTGGGGAGGATCTATCCCTCAAATCTGATTTCCCCCTATGGTTGAGTGACATATATTTAGGTATCTATACTATATTATAATATAATAATGATTTTGAGTATTCGCCCATGGCCTATATACAACTTTAAATATATTATTTAGGTACCGATTACCAGGCGCTACGGAAATTCCTAGGTATTCTATATAGTGAGCGGAGACGAGCACTTCGATCGCCTGTACACAAAATTATAATATACACTCATAAACATCATACAATATACATGTTATACACAATAGATGTGAGGTTTATATAAAATGTTTATTGTACATTATATATCGTCAATATATACAACGCACCATCGCGAACCATGAGGTGGTTATCCGCACAGCAGCCGGGCGTTAATGGGGACCACAAAAAAATAATTTAATATATAGAAAAAAAATCCACCTGTGCCTCTTCGGCCATATTATTATCATTGTAATATTATTGTTGTAGCTGTGCGTACGTTGTATGGATATATGTATATGTATGTATTTCATTATTATGTATATATATATATATGATATATATATATATCATGCATGTGGTCTACGTTACCCGGAGATCAGATTTCTAAGAACATGCAACGCGGACGACTACAAAATATAATATTATATATTGTAAACCGCGTGTCGGCGCGAAATTATTACAAAACGATAAACGAGCATAAAAGAGCTTAAAAAAAAAAATACTCGTTTTTAGACAGCATACAATACGCACATAATATACATATATATATAGGTGTGTAAAAATGTACGACGACATAGAATAAACACACTCACGGACTCGACGCGAAAGGGACGACGACGGCGACGAGGTAGGTGCGCTGCAGCAGAAACACGTGAACTGGGCCCGAGACGTTTTTACTCATTTCTACCCGCCGCCGCCGCCGTCTCCCCCGATAAGAATCTTAAAAGCGATCCATTATTATATTATATTGTTCTCTCGCCGTCTCCTCTGCACTCTACACACCTATATGTACGCACACGAGTAAGTATATAATATGGGTACGAAGGCACGCACATTGTAGCCGCCACAGTCCCGTCAGCGTTAACGGTTCCCGATACAATATTGGATCGTATTGTCCGGACAGGCTGCAGTTTCGGGTCCCGAAAACTGTTTCCACCACAATAATAATAATAATAATATAATACCCGACGCGCCGTCGCCCCCCGCCGCCGCCGCCACCAAGTCGTATCACAATGGATCGCAGCATAATAACAATAATAATAATGTTTTATATTTATTCACATTTATATTATTTCGTACGAAATTTATGGATTTCCGAGTATACCGTGTGTGTGTGCGTCTCGGGGACGAAACAATATTTCTTTTTTATAATGCTCGTGGGAAATGTTCGGTGCGGAGTGTTCACCGCCCACGCGTTCAAAAATTCCGCTAAAAATTACACGGAAATATAATAATATTCATATTATGATATCCTGCTGCAGTCGTAGCTATTATATAATACGCGGCAGGGATACATATTCTATCGCCGTCGCCCCTACACGTCGATGACGGCGGATATGCAAAAGTGTCAAGTGTGACATTATACGCCTGTTTAATAATATATATATTATAGCATAGCTACGTATGCCACGGTGTAGGTGTGAACAATTTTGAAACACAGATATCATTCCCAGTGACCTAAATACATCATCGAGTGTCGTTGGAGTCAAGACGAATGATGAACGACAATAATTATAAACGTTTAATTTATTTATTTTCAACCTAGTAGAGCAGTAATAATCAACTTGTTTTGATGGTGCGTCGAGAGATCAAGAGTCAAACAACTTACATCATGTTTTATCCTCTATTAACAACTATATAATATGTACATAACACAATCGGCTGTTCCTCTCGTCTCAGATAGGTACCTCTATGCACAATATTATATACCGTACGGCTGACACGCAACATTTTTGTGTAAATATGTTAAGATAAAAAATAACGGCTGCACACATCGCAAAACTGTGACACCTAGACTGTTTATTATTTTTTATTCAAATATAAAAACATAATATATTATATTTATACCTAATATAATATAATATGTAATAAGACGGATGATATAATGTAATTTACTTATAATCTAATAGTTCAATAATATCAAGTAATTATATCATAAAAATGACGTGCACGTAGGTCGTAGACACAATTCAATTTCGCATTTCAATTCGCAAATTAAGCATTTAAATTTCAAATTTTGATGAAATTGGACTTTAATTTTTTTTTTTAATTCAAAATATTATTGGTAAGAGAATTGAAACTCATCACCATAATAACGCATACTATTTTTAGTATCTATACAGTATAGGTACACAATACATGAGTTGTGCTAATATTTAGATTAATTTTAAGTTATTTTTATACCATGAACTTTATCCACACCATTGTACGGTATTGACTACTGTATGAAATGATATTAGAATTATTATTATGTAATATATTATTATGCCATTTGTTTTTGTCAAAAATAAGTTCAACCTAACGTAATATGTTACTAATAGCAATATAAATACTCGTTTACATAATACTATATCCTTAGAAATATAGGATCATAGACCATCTCCGTTTATCCATAATCGTTTTTCCTATACCTATTTATTTATCATTAAACTCAAATTTAACACATCCATTACAGTAACCTACCCAATGACGAGGTACGCTTGACACCTACTATACAACAAAGCAAATTCCCGATTATTAATCATATTTCCCCCGATTATTTGTAAAAGTACTGGAAACTGGAAACTGAGAAGTAGGAATTATATATTTTAGATTTACCCACACCGTACCAAATAGAACAAAATCTGGTACCAGAAATCAGAAATCCCCTCAAAGTTGAAGGTTGAAGTATTTCTACTGCTCTAAAAGGTGATGAGTGATGACAATAATGCATGAAAAAAAATAAGAACACAACATTGTTAAGCCAATACATAACTATTATCGCTATACGGTCAAAATCAAAATTTGTTTACATAACCATTAATATAATTTATTATTTATTATGCTACTTTATTAGATAGTTAAAAACTATAAAAACGTTTACATATATTTATTATCTTAAACAACCACAGTTATTGAAATAAAAATTATTTTATAGCACCCAATCTTTTAGTGATTATTTCCAATACATCATACATGCTGTTTAAAGTTTGATAAATCTGTTTTAAAAAACCGTTTAAATCTTTTTTTAAATTTGATCATTTTATCGTAATTAAAACATTATTAAGGTAACTAAAGAAAGAAATAAATTTAATATTTATAAAATAAAGTGTTATGAATTATAAGCATATTAACTGTAATTTGGTGAAAATTAGTAAAGAAGATAGGTTTTTTCATTAAGTATTTCCGCTTGGTGATAATTATATAAGTTACAACCAAGAAACTAACGAACAATTTAACGTAAATTTAAAAATATGTATTATTTGATTGAAACTAAAAATTATGTTCAATGTCATTTTTGAAGGAGAAGTTTCTATTAAAAATACAACAGTGACAAAAAGTAAATCATGTGCGTAACCCACAACCATCATAACAACTGCAGACTATTGACAATGTCGAATGTCGTAGGCCACAACTTAACCCTCAACGTTTTAATAATTTTATTGATATTCTACAGCTGCAGTAGTCCAATTTAATAAATTCTTTCATAATAGATGTAGATTGTAGGCAGGTATAATTTAATTCGAATTTTATGAAATTATACATTTATTAGGTACCTAATTGAGAATTGGAACACGTACTTACTTATTCAGCGTTTTTAAATTTTTAATAAATTACTATCTAGAACTCTATAGTGTATATATAGATAAATCACATATTGAATACAACTATAATTTGATGTCGATGAAAAAAAATTTTAAATTGATAACGCTTTAAAATTAACACAATTATAATTGTATTTAGTTTATCATCTGCAGCGCAGTGACATGGCATAATATTATGTACCTATACATACTATATTTGATAGTACTCGTACATTAGTGATATTACTATACGGAATTGCCTGTTTTTGGATAATATTATGATAAAACGTGTGCAATCGACAGATTGTGCAGGTTATAGGAGAACGGATATGGCCGCTACGGTAACTCTAAAATAATAATTCCAGTTGAAATATTGCAGAAATTGATCGGCTGACTATGTGTAGAGTTTACGCGATATCTAGTACGACGCGGTGTACGGATTATACGACTTACCGTATATGCATATAACATAATTATAATATAGGTATACAGGGAATATAAAATTTGCATCTTTTAATTTCAGCGTGTGTGTTAATCAAATCGTAAACTAAATACTATAACCTTACATCAAATATAATTATATATTTATATGCATAGGCACATCCCGCCCATCCCTCGCGGTAATTAAAATAAAATCCGAAGGAAATGACGTAGTGTACCTACGTAAACATACAACTGCGAACTCTACTGCAGTTCTTAAAATATTGCCTAATTGACGAGGACGCTGAACGTATCATTGACCCACATTGAAGTACATCGACCGAACTATATAGTACGGTATCAAACTTTTGGGTGGTGTGGATTACGTACTCGTAAATGACGAATACGTCACAAATATTGTGTAAATATATGGTCACTTTTATGGGTAAATCGAAATTATTGTGTTTCATAATATTATTCTTCCACACCGATTACGTAAAAGTGTCATTAACTGCAGGGAAACACAGCTGATAATGATAACGGTTTTTTTTTATTATATACGAAAATTTTATTATCTTATACAGCCATACATCTTAATCATTGTATAAACTCCACCACGTGTTCATTTTAGATTTGTGTGCATTAATTAAATCAAATGTAGAAGGAGTCCCTTTGTTATTAAACGGAGCATTTTATTTTGAGTTACTTACTTATATTTTTTTTTTTTAGTGTGAATGAGAGTTTTGATTTTGAGTTTAAGAAATATTTAAGAATACAATTACAAGAATTTATTTTGGTTTGATATTGTGGATATGGTGGATCTAGATAATTTTTTTTTTATCGAAATTGACACTTTTATACCTAGTATAATAGTGAGGTTGGAATTAATATGTTGTTTGTTAAATGTAACTTGCAAAGATTACAAATGTCGTGTTTGAGAGCAAAAGTGATGTACTTGGCTGGATTTGCTTTCGTTCATTTTTACTTTCCAGTTTTGACACCTGGTTTCAAAATGAGAAAGACGAGATTAAAAATAATTTGCCGTACAGTGATTAGATTTTCATAAACTGAGAGAATTGCTTTATTACCGGAGCATTCAGTAAAAAAAGTATAAGGATAGAACTCGAGAGAATTGGGTTGATCCGCTCTAGAACAATATTGAATAGAAGAGTGAAATGATAATCGATGAGGTAAGATTTAAAAAGTAGGAATAAGTAGGAGGTAAGATTTAATTTATTTTAAAAGGAGACTGGCATTCGGGAATTCCACAACCGATCTAACACATATATAATATTAAGAAAAGCTGCGGTACAGTGTGAATTATTTTCAAGAGATGAGGTAAGATTGAGTTTGTTATATGGTTTATTTAGTTGATTGTGGAGTAATGGTTGTGGACTCCAAATTGAGTGTTAGGTAAGCATAATATTGGAGTTATGTATGATTATTGATTACCTTGGCTAATTTATAGTTGAGTAATTTTCGAGCGTTTTTGTTTTAATTGGTTCACATGATAAAGACATAAAGTGAATCAGGAAGTTTGCAGCCAGGTTTTGGTATTACTATTACAAATTAAAACATTTTTATGGATTTCCATTTTTATCCATCTTGGACAGTGAGTGAAACTAAAAACATAATTGAGAAATGAGTAATTTCTAAATTTAGAAAATATTATTTTTAAAAGTGTGTTTTACAAGTATAGTGGTAAACTCATTACCAGATATAAGTTTTTAAAAACAATGTGTTTCAAATTTTTACCTAGTGCTAACTAAAATATGATTCTCTACATTTACTATGACTTACTTTTTTTACAAACTATGACGATGAATACCAACAATATTTGAAACCTAAAACCTAAAAAAAAAAAATTGTTGAGAGAATTTTCAGCCAACTTCCTCGTGGTGTCCATTGGGTAACGTTTATTGGCTGAAGTGTTCGTTAAGCATATTGTCATATACATTATACATTTATCATATTATTACTACGATGTACAACAATAGGGGAATCAACTCGTACAAACCTCTTAATAGTCTGGGAATCAACTAATACATAAAGGAAGTCTCGGGAATCTACTCAACAATAGCGGAAGTACCTCAAAAGTTGCCGGTTAGCTTAGGTAGCCAAAAGATAATATCGATTTGTATGTTTGGCGCATGTCAATCACTTTTTAAAAAATTAAGTGTTCACTTATATCCAAATTTTGTATTGAAATTTGCATCAAATAACTTCGTATAGGTGATTTAATTGTGTGTTTATAATTTATAAAAATGTTAATCATTCTCAGACAAGAGAAATTTTTTCGTATGCGTCATAATTTTTTTTGGGTATATTATTTTAAAATATATTATCACGTCTATATACACATCATAATATGCATACCATTATTATCTATGCACTATCAAAGGGGGGGCAAGTTAATGAAAATAATTAACTCAAGTTAAGTTAAGTTAAGAGGCACAAGATCGATAAGTTAAAAGTTAAAATAGAAAAAAATATTAACTTAACTCAGTTTAAAAAAAGTTAATCTATTTATTTTTTAATTAGTATGTAAATCACATAAAGAGTGAATGTGTCTTTTTAGTTTCTAATTTATAAATTATAAAAACAATTTTATTGAACTTTTATCATAATGTACACTGTATAGTGTATACCCGTTTACTTTTACTTTCCTATTATTTACTAATTTAAACTATACTCATCTCAAATTAATAATTTAACAAATATATTTTTTTATATTATATAGCAATTGAATAATATAAGTTATATAATATTAAAACATAACAATTGTCAATTTATAATTTAAAATGATTAAGTTTTAAAAAACATTTATAATTGCAACTCGAATAATATATCATTTACAACTTAACAAAATATATGAATATACACAAAATTATTTTATCAAGAAAAGAACAGAAATGTTTGTGTTTTTGTATTGGATTATTTTTATTTTATACTGACATAGTAATATTTACGTATTAACGAAAAATTTAAAATGTTTTTAACTTGATGGATTTTTTTAAATCAACTGACAAAATCTATGTTATTTCAACTGTAAATTAAACTAGTTAATTTCATAAGTTGATTAGAAAATAAACTAACTAGTTTGGTAAGTTAAAAAGTTTAAAAAAAATTGACTTTTTAACTTAACTTTAACTTTTTAGCTAGTTAATGCCCACCTTTGTGCAATACAATATAATGATTTAAAAATTATTCATGCTGTACAATGTATTATTATACTTTTATTACACTATCGATTATTTGTTTTAAAATTTCGTACAGGAAATAATATAATTGTAGCATATTATGCCTACGTGTTGATATTTGTTTAGCGCGTTAACTAGCAAACACATAATGAGCCGATCGTTGTAATAAATTACGATTTGCCAACCGATTTTCGCATTTTCAAATTTTAAGCTCACCGCTCACACATATATATATATGATAATGTTATGCGTATATTATTATATAACATCCGTCATTCACCGTAAGTATATACAACACCTGCGACCTATACTCGTCGCAGTTATTGTTTTTACTCACACCAGTCATACCGTACCTATATTAAAATATATAATAATATTGGCATATGAATACGTGTGCCATATATATATATATATTAGTTCTTAGTATATTATAATATACGTGCATATGATGTAGCATGTACCTACGCCTTTTTTCTTCCAAAACCCACGTGAGTCATCCGGTCGTTCGTTCGTTTATACGTCATTCGTGATATTCGCAGGACCGCGTTTATAAAAATGTCTACGGCATTCCAAAATATAAACTGTGTACAGTGCAATAATATATAACAAGGTCGTTCAACCCGTAAAAAACCATCCTCGTTTAGTTCTCGAAATAAAAACTCGCACAACAGTTTTGAATCGTTATATATATTATAAAATAAGCATATTATGCTGTATGCACATCAATAACATTATAATATATAGGTCCATAATTTAATATATTATATATTATATGTGTGTATTTGTGTGTTTTTATGTTTGGTTTTAACGAGATAAATATATTATATATATCATGTATGCTATATTTATCATTTACACACACATATACATTGTAGATTTCGTCTCGTTTCCTCGATCTTCGAAAATAATAATGATTATTGCGTCGAATTCAATAATTCGGTTCTGTTTAAAAATGTAAAAACAAAAAACCAACGATCCGTGTAATATATTGAACATGCT
>NC_042494.1:75772978-75774183 GCF_005508785.2 Acyrthosiphon pisum | reverse complement strand
TCGTATATACTCAGTGGCGCTCAAGATATATTTTTCAGGTGTTATATTATATTAAAATTATATTATTTTATACATTTTATCATATTTTAATTGATAATATTATTAAATATTAAGGCATCAACCAATATAAACTGTGATTAATAATAAACATATTTCAAGTTAATTAATTTATGTTATTATACCCATCCACCCCTTATTTTCAATGTGTAGCGACCGCTACACCTAGTAATAGGGTTGGACGCCATTGATAATAGGTATGTGCATTTTTTTACAATTTTTTGCCATTACTCGTTAGGTATATATATTATGGTAAGCGGTCCGTGTTATTTAAAAACAACCACCCATAATACCAATTTATTAGTTCATAACATTTCGTAATAATTAATTGTATTAACAGTGAATTATTACCACACATTGTATCTGCGATCTGCAGCTATACCGACTGTTGAACCTGTTAATTCAGAGGCTCAGTATATCCTAGTTCTGAAGGAGGGGCGAATTTCTAATACACAGAGGTAATGAGGTTCAACCCTTCCCATTATTTTATATTGTAATAATGTATATAGTGGTGGTGAAAATCCCAAGGGAGGTCGGTCCACCACTCCCCCGGATATCTGCCACTTCAGGGGCTAATGGAAAAAAGAGGAGTAGTGTTGCCGAGCTGGTCAAGATTTTCGAATCTATCGCTGATGATAATAACTTGTCACCAGAACGTTCGAAGAACGTATAAATATTACTGAAATAGTGGTAAACTGTTCATTATATATATTTTTACTGTTAACCACCATTTGTGTCGAGGTTTATGAATCTGGTGAGTGGTGACCAGTTTTTCATGGACCCAATGCGCGGTCTGATCATCTTCAACTTGTCTTTGTGGACCTTCTTCTGGCCCGATCCATCATGGATTTATTTTTAAAGCTCCAATTAAATCAATTTTATTATCTACCAGAAACAAACATTAATGTTAAAGCTTTTCTCGAAGTTTTTACGATTAAATATCTTTAAATACAATTATATTAAAAAAAAACTTAAATCCTTAGTTGTGTAATGGCAATCCAAGTTAGTCGAAATTTAATTTTCAGCCGTTCATGAAAATTATTTATACAATTACACTCATATTATTAGTTTTGTTTATAATTGCATACGTTACGCGAGTACACTACAGTACTACATCGTTAATACTTAATGAGATCTGCAGCAAGGTA
>NC_042494.1:75771416-75772928 GCF_005508785.2 Acyrthosiphon pisum | reverse complement strand
ATTTTTTTTATACTATACAGTCTATACATCAATTTTCATAAATGCGGGACAAAAGTGGGATATTTAGATATGCGGGACGCACCTCTGAAAAACGGGACAATCCCCCTAATGGGGGACGTCTGGTCACACTATGATAGACTATAACCGAACACATTCAAAAGAAAAACAAATATTTTTCATTATTTCATTGAAATATTTCAACAAGAGTGAATTTTCAAATTCAGAAAGTTATGAATAGAAAATGAAAATATAAACACGTTCTGTGAAATTTTCATGTATCTACAGTTATTCGTTATTGAATAAAAACAAAATAAGAAAATCGCTACATGAGAAATCGAGTGAATATGCAATGTTATAAAAATATAGATAAAACGCTCAAAAAAATTTAATTTGTTTTTCTTGTAGATATATTTTTTTTTTAAAAGGTAGACCAACTTATGAGGAATCTTGTATTACATTTTGAATTCTTAGATGTAAATAGAAAAATTTTTATCAATTTCTACCTCAAAATAATTTTCACATTTTCGTAATTTTTACGTATTTTATCAATATTTAAAGTAATTTTGAACTTTAAATCCTTATAAAAAAATTGTGAATTGGATTTTTAATATTTTTCAAATTTCATTGTAATAATATATTAGGAGCTTTGTATTAAATTTTCAAGATTTTTTATACAATAACAAATAAAATTTTATTGACATTCATAGAAATGAAAACTAAAAAAAATTAAAACTGAAAATGTCCGTCAACAGGTCAAAACAAATCAAAATTTTTTAAAAAATGTATCGTTTATAGCAAATGCTAATATAAACAACCAGTGGTTATTTCATATATCAACGGTCTTTTGTTTTAAAGTTACACCTAAAACCAAAGTCGATTTTGCGTAAAAATCCCCGGTTTTCATTAATTTTTTTTTTTTAAATTAATAAATCTAGACATCTAGTACAGTAGTACCTACTACCTATACAATCTTACAATCTATATTCTATAAATAAAGTTATTATAAATTATACTATTAAAATATTCCAAAGTATTATTCTGTATTATTCACATACAAACAATTACATAGACAACCCATCCCACCGACCTCTAATTAAAGGTGTTCAGCGGGTGCTACACCTCTACTCTGGGATAGCCGCCACTGATATACCTAATACTTATATTTACAATATATGCTTTATGTATATTATAATAGTACAATGTACCTATCCGCATTCTGAAATGAACATTTTTAACATTTTGCACTTTTAATGCTAGACTGTGCCAAGTGACTTAGAGCCTTAGAAAGTTAGAACAGTTTTGAACAGATGTTATTATCCATTGCAAATATTTTACAGGTACCTTTATTGCTACATCAGGATTCATTTTTTATTAGTTTTAGCTTGTAAAATGATTGGACTGGTCCTGCCACAGTAATTTCTGGCATTATAAGAAAAATGATGCAAGCTCTTAAAACGTCTGGAAACTACGTAGTACTCAATAAATCATTATTTTTATACTAAAGCCACTAAA
>NC_042494.1:75724968-75768792 GCF_005508785.2 Acyrthosiphon pisum | reverse complement strand
TCAATGTAGTAGCGACCGCTACACCTAGTAATAGGGTTGGACGCCATTGATAATAGGTATGTGCATTTTTTTACAATTTTTTGCCATTACTCGTTAGGTATATATATTATGGTAAGCGGTCCGTGTTATTTAAAAACAACCACCCATAATACCAATTTATTAGTTCATAACATTTCGTAATAATTAATTGTATTAACAGTGAATTATTACCACACATTGTATCTGCGATCTGCAGCTATACCGACTGTTGAACCTGTTAATTCAGAGGCTCAGTATATCCTAGTTCTGAAGGAGGGGCGAATTTCTAATACACAGAGGTAATGAGGTTCAACCCTTCCCATTATTTTATATTGTAATAATGTATATAGTGGTGGTGAAAATCCCAAGGGAGGTCGGTCCACCACTCCCCCGGATATCTGCCACTTCAGGGGCTAATGGAAAAAAGAGGAGTAGTGTTGCCGAGCTGGTCAAGATTTTCGAATCTATCGCTGATGATAATAACTTGTCACCAGAACGTTCGAAGAACGTATAAATATTACTGAAATAGTGGTAAACTGTTCATTATATATATTTTTACTGTTAACCACCATTTGTGTCGAGGTTTATGAATCTGGTGAGTGGTGACCAGTTTTTCATGGACCCAATGCGCGGTCTGATCATCTTCAACTTGTCTTTGTGGACCTTCTTCTGGCCCGATCCATCATGGATTTATTTTTAAAGCTCCAATTAAATCAATTTTACTATCTACCAGAAACAAACATTAATGTTAAAGCTTTTCTCGAAGTTTTTACGATAAAATATCTTTAAATACAATTATATTAAAAAAAAACTTAAATCCTTAGTTGTGTAATGGCAATCCAAGTTAGTCGAAATTTAATCTTCAGCCGTTCATGAAAATTATTTATACAATTACACTCATATTATTAGTTTTGTTTTATAATTGCATACGTTACGCGAGTATACTACAGTACTACATCGTTAATACTTAATGAGATCTGCAGCAAGGTAAGGTAAATATAGGTACCTACTTAACATTTAAGTATACCATTTTTAAATACTAAGCTGCGTCAAATGTCAATGGTGTCTAACGTGGTAACGTCCAACCACTGTATCTACATTTAGGACCATGATAGATACAAATATCAAACATAATATAGTTTATAATATACCTAAGCATATAGGTTTTGAGTTTTTCTTAGCCAAGCGGTATCCAAGAATAAAATTTTTAGTCGAATAGTCGATATGCATTAACCTGTATATTTCAACCATGGTATTTCGTATTTAATGTTATAATTATTTAAGTCAAGTATACGATCATTATAACTTAACTAAAACTTATGAGTCTATTTGAAAAACTTACAATAATATAAAATTAGATCTCATAATTCTTAAATAATCGGTATTAATAAGTAGGTAGTTGTTAATTTGTAATTAGTTGTTCACTTGTTTGTATAATATTACTTTAAAAAATGTTATTTCTTAGTTTTTATTTTTAAATTATTGAATTTTGTATTGATTTATTTTGCTTTGTTTTTAGTTTATAAGTTATAATTAATAAAAAATGTATATTGAGTTTCAGTTCTAAAGTAAAAATTACTTTTTGGAGTCGTAGTGCGACCTTAAATACTGGATAGTCTGATAGTCGAATATTTTTGTCTTTTAGAGAAGATACTTCGCAGAAAACGTTCGCGATGGTTGGATCGATTTTTTTTATTTTGTAGGTATAAGAAGCTTCGGCGTCACCGACTTATTTGTCCGCTCAGTGTCGCGGGAGAAGTGCGGAGTGGAGGAGAATGATAAAACGGACGTTCTACATTAAGTATGCCCGGGGATGAGGCGAGAGGCCTGCAGCAATAAGTAGAACGGGCCGAAGGTCCGGTCGCGGTCTACTTGGCCGCCCTCGACGGATTCCTATCGCAGCGGAACGGCCGCTCGCGAGATCTGTTGGTACCGGGCCAGGTGTCGCGGTCCAGATCGTCTCCCCCAGTCGCCCTCCCCTCCCCCCCCCCATACCTTAGCGTCCTTAAATTAAAACAACCTGTCGTCTGCTACTCTGCTCTTATCATACGTCGTCGGGTGATGCGAAAAAAAAAAACAAAAATATGATACTATTTAACGACACGCGACCGTTTTTAAATGGCGCGAATACAATATTGTTGAACTCGACGTTAAACGCGACATTGCAGCACTTCGTATGACGTTCGATAATAATATAATATTATGATTATAATGGAAGGGGCCAAGGCTTTCGTGTCATACTGCAGCCGCTATTTTACATAATAATATTTTGTAGATGCAACTACAACTGCACAATTATTATTTCTAGAAAAACAATACTCTGTCCGCCTCATCCCCCATCGCCCTTCAATATAACATTCTAAATATTACTATGATCACAGACATTCGGGCACCTATAAAATCATAAAATATTATATACGAATCAAAATTTGAACTATTCAGTCAAAACAAATTTTATTATACATATTTCTTAAATATTATAATATATTGCACATCATTGGTGCCCTGGGGCACTCCGTATTTTGAGCCCTTTTTCAACATACGATTTGATATAAATTTTATTTGGGTATGCTAAGATTAGAATTTTCATGCATTCATTTTGAACCTCTATCTTAAGGCGCCCGGTTTCGATGCTATTTTGTCCTCAAAAATACACTCTGCGGAAATAACGATACCACCCTGTAGAATCAACCAAATTTCATAATTTTTTTTTCAATTATTAGAGGAAAATATTCTACAGCCCGCATCGATCTCTGTTTTTCAATATTTTATTCTCAAACTTAATGATATATTAATATGTCTAAAATAATACAAGATAAAAAGCATTTTTTTACAATTTTTTTAATACAATTTTTTGAAATAAAATACAAAATCAGAGATATATGCGAGCTGTAGGAAGTCTTCTTCTTTCAGATAAAAAAATAGTCATCAAAATCTGACAATCCTACAAAACTTGAGAGTTATTCCAGTAAAATCATTTTTTTTTCGATATAATACACTCTATCAAGCCCTCCTAAAAAGGTATCGGGTATTAGATAAGTGGAAAAGTCTTATAATTTAAGTGGTAACTAAAATATAAAATTTTATTTTCAAATTTTATAGAATTGTGCAAAATTTGAAAAACTGGCACCAGGACCTTTAACCGCTTACTATGATCTCGCGAGTTCCTTTATGTTATGAATTATCATGCACTATGCAGGCAATACGAACACGTGCATTTGCGATTTGCCTCATCGTTTTAAATTACCTACCTATCCAACGAACAATGAATATCATTCAAAACATTCAGACTACATATTTTTTTTTTAGCCGTACAAATAATTTATAATTTTTTTTCGAATAGGTAGGTAGCAGTGACGGATTCAGGGGTAGGGCAAATGGGGCATTTTCCCTTCCAATCGCCGTATTTTTCCCTCCTTTTTCACTGTGTTTAACCAATTTTGAAACTTTTTGTACTTTTATCCCTCTCCCTAAAATTAAGCCCTGGATCCACCACTGGTAGGTAGATATACTAAGTTTACATTACTTTTTCAATAAACTTTGAGTTTCTCTCTGTAAGCACTGAGCATACACAAGACCTATATCTTTTTCCACTGTTATTCTGGTCCAAGTTGTTATGCATCTTAATGTGCTAAATGAAAAACATTACATTTTACATCTTTTAGGAAGGTGACATATCAGTATGTCAACCCCTTGTAGCACATCATTATATGGCTGTGTCATACTATTTGCAGTGTACCTACTGAGGCTGAGCAAAATCCGGACCCATTCATTTCTAATTAAAATCACTTGACGACATTGAACGAAATTGTCAGTATAAATTAGACAGTTTAATAAAACTGACAGTATATATTTTTAACACACTAGGTTTTTCTTAAAATGTGTATATTTTTTTTGTATTTCGTTAAAAATCTTAGTATGAGTACTGTTCCAAAAAGTAATTTGTTTATTGTGTATTTTTTTTTATACCTTTTTCATCAACATTTTAGCCATGTCCAAAATATAAATTGTTAGTTGTTACTTCATGTGAAATACCGAAATTCAAACTAGCTATATTAGTCAATGAAAGGACAATTATAAATAAATAATCAGTTCAGGTTAGAAGTTGCCAAAAATTATAACTTGTACATTATTTCCAACTTTTCTTTTCAACTGGTAACTAGTAAGTAACAGACTTTTTTGGTTTGGATAATAAGTGTGACACTGCAATACTGTATGTGTCACATGATATAACAGTTTTCTTCAAATGTATACACATTTTCCATTTAAAAATGGCTCATAATTCAATGTGTTATTTTGTACAAATGAAAAATATATGATTAAATATATCATTATGATTCACAAAAGCCAAACAAATAAACAATTTTTGTTTCAAAAATATTATACAATATTTTATATTTTTATATATAAATATTTACAACAAAAAAATCTTAATTTATTTTCATTTAATCAAATGCAACAAACATCTCAGGTCTTTGATTCTATATTTGCTACTAAAAAAGAAAATTAATATATTTATACATAATAATATAGTATGTACTACAAAATAACTATTTATCTTTAGGGTTTTAATAATTTTTAATTTTTTCTTTTATTTTAGAGATCAATAAGTAATAATTTTAAACCTCTACAAAACAACATACAAGCAATGAAAATCGTTTCCAAAAAGAAAAAAAAACAAATTCTTAAAAATTTTACCCGTGAGTTTACAACAAGTGAGCTTAGTGTACATAAACTCTAAAATAAAATATTATATAAATGTATTTTCTTTAAACCCTGAATATGAGACCATATCATATAATAATACTACTATAAAATACAACAAGAAAAAAAATTAATAATTATTAATGTAATTAATACAAAATTGAACTATCCACGAATAGCAAGTCAATTACACAGTCGTGTTACAAATAAAATTAACATATTCCTCTTTCCTGACATGATTGCAATACAAAATTTTGAAAAATAAAAATGTATATAACTGTTATATATTATTAGGCCTTATTGAAATGATTCTAATATGCAATTTTGCAAAAATATTTAATAATATTTAAAAAAAAAAAAAGAAGATTTAAAGGATTACGATTTATTATGAGGAATGTTAGCTTATAATTAAAAATGTATCGAAGACAACAGTTATTTATACTTTTATATATTATTATATAAAATGAACATCAAAAACAACAAGTCTTGTTAAAGTAGATAAAAAAAAATTATACATATTTTTTTTTAATTACCCAACACAAATCAAACCTAATTTAACTTCACCTGTGTTTGTACACAACAGATTTGGGGCATCACATTTTCAATGTATAATTGTTATAAATAATTATATTATAATACATAAATATGTACGGATTTGGCCGTACGTAATTGAAAGACATTACAGCATGTACATTGCAATTTGGGCAATGGAGTAAATGTATTTTAGTTTATTTTTAACAATTTAATAACCTAATTAGTAATAAACTTATGAGGTATTTGATTAAGTTAATACACTTAAAAAAAAAATATATATATATATATATATATATTTATTTATTTATTTATTATGAATGTATAATAATAATAAAATAATAATAATAATAAATTTATTTAAATAGACATATGTACATGATTCAACAAATTATAACAACATATTTTTTTTAATTACTATTTATTCTTATTAAATTTTAATTTTCTATACTGAGGAAGACACTTTTGTTTTTATCAATCACCTATTTGCTTATACATAATAAAAAATGTAAATCTTAAAATATATTCGGCTATATATAACTGTATAAAAATATAATCCAAAGTCTCAGACGTGTTTTTCTCGCATAAACTTTTACTAGTCAACTGCGTTTAATAATGTCAGTCAATTTTTTTTTAAATTAATTATAAAAAAAAATCCATAATATACTACTGGTAACGTAACATTCTTCGGATGCAAGCATCATATTCGTTGCGCTGTGTATATTTCGTTGTGCGACAGTCTTAAGGGATGTGCCATTGGCGCAGTCGGAGACTGTTAATAACTCTGACATATTTAGTACTACTAAATCTTGTTATTATTATTAATTTGGATATAATAAAATACCCTGTGTGGATTGCACCCCGAACATACCATTAGGAAATATGTATGGAAATTGTTCGTGGTTAGCGTACAATATAAAACATTCGACTTGGTAACATAATAAGAAAAAAAATATATATATATATAATAAAGACTTTTTTCTTGAGTAAAACTTGTATACGCTGATTTAATAAAGGCGCACGGTGGGGGAGGGAGAATTTTGGCAGCTGCTCTATGAAGCTTGTTCAAGTTTAAGAGCTGCTTTCGTCATTCCAGAAGATACTGGTGGGGTCATCGAAGTAGACATGTTCAGCTGCAGTTGCATTGATGAACTAGTCGACGCTGTTGACAAGTCTTGAGGTCCTTCCTGCCACGAGCTGGGTGGACACGACATGCTCAAGTCGGTTGGTTTATAGTCTTCATCAGATATATCTCCTGTTGATTCGAGTTTGGGAGTAGTTGTAGTTGGAGTTTGAGGCGTGGATGCCATTTGCTGACGCAATAGAGATATATTTTTAATGCATTTTAATTCGCTGGGGTTACGAAGAAACCTACACAAATAAAAATGATTTTGATTAACAATGTCACATGGAAGCAAATTCAAAAATAAAAAATATTAACTTACTGGTAGCAGTGTCTTTCGCCCTGCACCTTCCTGAGAATGTTTACCCTGTAATAGTAACGCAAGGCTCTAGACATTTTGTCGTAGTTCATGGACAAGTGGTTCTTCTGTATGCCCCATAGTTTGGCCAGACCCGGGGGGTCGACAATCTTGAAAACTCCCATTTCTTGGTTTTTCCACGCTATGAAGCCAGTGAAACGCTGTTGGCCGTCGTTCAGCAGTTGCTGTAGGAAATCCCACAAGAGTCGACCATCTGTAAACAAAGAGGCACGTGTTAATCAATCGAAACAAACTTGTTTGGTAAACAACATCAACATACTTGTATTTGGTTCGATTGAGTTTGAATCACCGCCAGACGGGAAGAATATATTTCCGTTCGACTGTTTGGGCGTAGAAGGAGAGTATGGCGGTGGTGATGTTGACGAAGACGGGGTGGTAGGTGTGGGCGGCGGTAAGTTCAGCGTGCCACTGCTAGCAGACGATTCTTCTGGGTCGGAGTCGGATTGATTGCTACCGCCAGAGCTCGTGCCGCCGTTGTTCGAGTATCCTAAACGGAAAATACACGATCATGAATATTATTGTTCAAATTCGATAAGCAGGTACACCTAAGGTGCGTGTATACAGGGCGCATCTGGTAGAAAAGACATGATATGTACTTGTTTAAATGTAATTTCAGTGAAATTTTGTTAATATCAAATCGTCAACGTGTAGTCATGTAGACGATATTGTAATAACACATTTATTATACTGAATTGAAAGTGTGGCAGAAACTATATTATACAATAACATATTATAATTTACGACTTACCAATTGTCGGAGTCGTGGGGAATATAGACACGCTGGGCGTGAGGTGGTGGCCGACTGTGGTTGTGGTGGAGCCGACCGGCGGCTGCTGATGGTGGTAGTCCAGGTGCCGGGGGCTGTCCGACTGGCTGTCTATGGACGGGGCCGGGCTGAGGACGGCCGGCGAAGAAGGTGCCGGCAGACACCACGTGGGGCTGAAAGGGAAGTGCGAGGCGACCGGGCTTCCGGGCAGGTGTCCGGCACTTCCGGTACCCATCATGTCACCGCCGCGCCGCAACAGTTGCAGCACGTTGTAGAGCAAGTCGCCAGCGCCCGGACACCGTTCGCCCAGGTCCTGTTTGGTCAATAGGCACAGCGCTTTGCCGTTCATCTGGAACAGTTCGGTTTCGAATCGCGGCAAGTCGAATTCCACTTCAGCCCACTGTATGAACGCGGTCACGTCCTCTTTGGTCCAGATTCTCGGGTCGGTAACTGTGCAAACGAGAGCAACAATCAAATATACTGGTGTTATAAAACGGTTTGCCGCCCGTTCGGGACGCGTGTCTTGCGGATCCACAACATTTCATTAATTAATTTTAAAAAAAAATGAAATGTTTTCGAGAACGAGTTTTTAGGATATTGTGCATAGCTTAATATTATATTTATACTCACTAAGGTTGGCTGGCAAGTGGTGTTTGAAGTCGAGTGGCGACGGGAACGGAGTGGGTGGCAACAGGGTTGGCGAAGGTGGGAAGTTGAAGGCACCACCGTGGTGCGGGTGGTGATGGTGGTAACGCCAGAACAGGTCAGCGGCGGCCGCTGCACCGCTGTTGAACACGAAAGCCGCGGCGGCCGCGTTGTTGGTCATGCCCGGGCCGCCGGTGGAGCTGCCGTTGGTCGCACCGCCGCCGACTGCAGCACTACCGCTTAAGCCACTGCCTAGGCCACCGCCGACGCCGACACCACCGCCGTGCCGCGTTATTGTTGACACCTGACCCGGAGTCAGGGGCATCAATTTCATGATGCCTTTAGAGGATCGATCTGAAACATATAAAAAAAATTACGAATTTATTACACCTGTCAATAACGAACGTTGTTGAAATTATTTTCGTTCACGGCTATAAAATGTTCAATATTAATAATATCGGTTAGGTATGTCAAATAGAACATATAGTCGATATATACTATTACAGTGGTTTCGGATAAGGCCTGACTTAAACTTGACGATCAAAAAATGCGGGGATCGCCTAAAAATGACGTACTAAAAAATATGCATATAAAAAAAAACAAATGGATATTTGGTCACTCTAGATCGACAACAATCCATTGGTGTTGTTGCCAAAATACTTAGCGTTTGTACCTATTTCCATAACGGTCCCGGGTGCTGCTGATTGCTAGCTCGCAGTCTATTATACGCATCTGTATGTTTCAGAAGGTATGATTTTTTTTATAATACCTGTATATAGGACCTACTATAGGTCCTATACTATCATGTTTACCTATTCTCTCTCTCTCTCCCTATATATAAATATTGTATTATACAAGATCAGTTCGGTCGTCTTCTGTACCGTTTTTTTTTTCACGTTTCGCCAGCCTACACGAATTCGATAAACCACACAAATTACACACACTATAAGGTACTATTATACAATATAGGTACCATGCAACTATTAAATCCTATTGTCAGTCGAACATGGTATATAAAAAAAGAAGCGCATCGGTAAACGTAATCGACACACAACACGACGACGGTAGACGTTGACAACGATTGTACAACCAATTTTATAGGCCTAGAGACCGAAACAAGATACAATACAAAAATATAAAAAAACGGAGAATACGTTCGAAATAATAACTACATTATACTCTCCCACGCGGCTATTGCGCAACACGCGACGGGGTGCACCACAGCAGGTATTGTATCCTGTTGCCGAAAAAAGAAGCCACCGTTTCGCAACAGATTTTTGTCCGTTTTCCACGTAAGGTACAGATTACGATCGTAAAAATCTAAAACCTACCAGCAGTAGGTATAGCGCAGGTCGTAATATTTAAGGTATTTTTGAGAGAGAGAGAGAGAGAGAGAGAGAGAGAGAGTGAGTAAAATTACCGCCGGGACAACTAAACCCAATTTGAGTCGAGGAAAAACGTATTGTGAGATTGTATGAATAGCATGAGGTTGTGCGGAAGCAAGATTGTAAGTACTCACGTACGTGTGCGCGAAACCGATTAATTACTACTGATAGTAAATAATAGTAACTAATGGCGGAAATGCACGATGTTGATTTGTACTATATTACGGTAAATAAAATTCCTAGTAAACCACACACTACAACTAGTTAGTTCACAGGCGTTTTGACTTTTGATGGTGCATTGAGTCGACGACGAATTTATTGAAAAACAGAATGTGAATAAGTGATAAGCGAACAGTTGTTGCTACGGATGATGATAACCCCCGATGGTCGATAACCCGTAGTCGAAACCGAAATCGTTTTTTTACATACACGACGCTTCTTCGTGTCGTATACGAATTACGAACGAATAGGTAACAAATTATTTTCTACCGCACTCGCTCGCTCATAAAGAGCGCGACCGGAAAGTATGTACACGTTATAATCATATTGTACGTAAATAGAAAATACGCCTCCAAAAGTAGATTTAACACCCTTCGTACATACTACATGTTTAAGTGCCGGGTGGACCACTGTTTTTCTGTTTTCCTATGGGTACCATGAATTCATGGAAAAACACGTGTTGCTCACTCTGTATATCACGACGATCGCGCGTTATTCGAAGTCGTATAAACATACATACATTTTTTTTATAATATTTTTTGTTCGATTCGACGTATTTCTTCGTCTTTTGTCTAGCGCTCCACCCCACACAACTTGCCGACAGAACCTGCGAGAAACACTCTGTATAATTCCGCGTGGGATTTCGCGTATACATCGTTCCCGGAACTGTATGGCGAGAAATGTGACAAAGAATGCGTCACATTAATTTACGATGTATAATATTATGAAATATGCAATAATTAATAACGTTATAATTATATTGGATTATGTACGGGTATTATTATACGTGCATAATATATCGTTTTACGCACAATACGTATGTGGAGGGAAGGGGGGGTGATGGAAGGCGTGTTTGATAATAAATAATAATGTTTTTTAATTGTTATTTATTTCATGTGTCGTCGATTCCGAAATGTACGCCGAGTCGTATTCTATCAGGAAACCAGGAAACCGCAAAGCGCGCTTTGACACGGAAAAAATACCGTTCTGGTTTCCTTGAACAGAAATAATACTAAAATACTGCAGTGTTAATGGATATATCGTCGTCTCCCAACGACGACAACCGATTTTTCAATAATATTATCATTAGCGGTCGAACGACATTTCGAACACTCGTCGAAAAATATGTACATTGCATACAATTAATTTTATCAGCTCAATCCAATTATTATTAATATTATTAAAATGCCGTCGCCGTCCTCGTCTTCGTATCGCGAGAAACTCGTTTAGCACTAACGAGACGACAACGACGACGGCTCATTATATTTTTATTTTTTTTTTTTAACTTTTTGTTGTTTCCCGACCGAACCGGTCATATTATTATTATAATATTATTGTCGTATCATGTGCGCGGCTCAACCTTAACGACAGTTGTAGAAGTGCAGAACAGTCGTGTAGTCAGCGCACGCGTGCGCGTGTGTGTGTGTGTGTACATTACAATAATAATTATGACTGTTTATTATAGTATTTGTAGTCGCCGTATACGAAGAACGTGGCTAGTCGTTGGTAAATAACATACCATACTACTCTCGGGGGATAACAATTTATTTTTGTTATTGTCTGTACAGCGTAGCGTGGCCAAAACAGCCGCCGAACGCGTCGATCTCAAAGTACGTCAGACAACAAACAATAATATACTCGGCTGTGTTGTACGGTGTACACTATTCGAGGGGCACGGGGACTTGTCTATTATACTGTAGGCAGTTGTTGTATAGTACCTATGCGATGCTCATGGCCCATAGGGTTATTAGGATATTTCAACATTATCGCGTTTCGAGTGCTACAGACTATAAAGAAACACACCTGTCGTCGTCATTCCCGGCGTAATCGCCGAGAATACAACGCTGTACGATTATTACGAAGTGCAACAAAATACATGCGTGAAATCATGTTGTTTTCGTCGTACATCGCCTGGATATCACACAATAATAATTAACTATTATTATTATTATTAAAATTCGATAGTTTGCGCTCGTTTCGTTATCGACAGCGCACACACGACCGAGTAGCTAAAGGTCGCGAACACAATAATAATTGCGACGATAACGAAATAATATTATGTTACTTAACTATAATATTATTATTACTAATGCTTTATTATACTCGTTACTCGCTATACGGTCTCGGAAGACAGAGAGATAGAGTGAGAGAGAGAGAGAGAAATAGAGAAGAGCTGTTTTCAGCAATAATAATAACCCGAACAGTAAATCGCCATACTATAATATAATTTATAACTTATAACGAATCGATAATAAATCAAACGGTTGAAAAACTAAACCGTCCGATGATCTTATGTAGCAGCGCGTGGAAAAACGTGGCCGAGCTCTACGCGAACTTTCCGCGGCTGTTGGCCATTTTATTCGACTCGCACACACGGTATGCGCTTCGAACCCCAACCAGGATCCGGGTACACCCGGTAGGAAGGTCAAACGAATTGATTACCATATTATACACGTTTGTGCATTATAATGTTCGTGTGTGTTATTATGCGCACTATGCATATGGCAATGTGCGGTGTGTCGTGTGTGAGTGTGTGTGTGCTCGCGAGAAACGGGCGCAGCCGGAAACGCTATTTCTTACGCGACGGCGCGGTAATTACATTCTTCCGACCTTTTCCTCCCATATTTTGTTATACACCGTATTAATATAATGTATTACGCTTATCGAATTTTATCTACACCGTAATAATATGTTATTTTAAACATAATTACATTATATTATTATTATTACACGTTTCGTTTTCAGATAGCGTCGTCAACAAACATAATCATAATAATACCATGTCCGAGAAAAAACGCGCGTACCACAATCATTATTGTTCGATACTCGCAGTTTACATTTTACAAAATAAATACTATGATATTATTACGCCATCATCGCGTCGTAAAACAGCAGCCGGCTGCTTTTCGTTAACGCGAGAGGTCGGTGGAATTCGTGAGTTTTCGGAAATGTGCGCAGCTTTTTGTTTACACGCAAGCGGACGATGACCGCCGTCCGCAGAGGACGTGCAAGTTTGTTATACAAACAGTAGTGGCGGGCGGCGGCACGCTTCTGATTAAACAACAAAGTTTTCGTTACGACGTGCCAGTAAAGAAAATAATATTGTAATAACGACGGTGAAAATATTTGAAAAAACGACGCGCTTGTACGTTAAACGATATAATTTTATAATAATATATCCGATCGTGTAACCGACGCATCGTCTCGCCAAGATACAAATCAGGCCCGTCTGTCTTGACTAAAATATCCCCCCTGCATTATCGAAAAAAAATATTTATGTACCGGAGATATATTATTATTATTATTATCATTCGAGGCGGACGAACCCGACCGATCTCTTGTTGTTATACCATCGAACCACACACACACACACACACACGAGTAATAAAAAACGACAGTACGTTCAGCAAGTGAAAAGAAAAAGAAAACAGACCGTTTATTGGTTTTCTATGGCAGTGATATTGAGCGATGACTGGTGAACGGTGGCGCGCGACGACGACTACAACTGCCTGTAATGACGTTTTATATGACGCCCAAACACCGAAAATTATCCAAAAATAATAAATATACGATTATAAATTAAACGAGAACGAGTTAATAATAAACGCGACATTTTCGCATTCAACCACCCGACGGTCGTTGTCATCATCGTCGTTTTCCGGGTAAAGACAATTTTTTTAAGGGGAAAAAACCGACGCGTGACGTAATTTCAACGAACACGACCAGCGCCGCCGGTTTGCACGCGTACTCGACGTGTGTCGGTTTTTTATTTTTTCAAGCAGTCGCCGGTGGGGATACACGCACGCACGCACACACGGTGTGGGCGTGTTCGTCTCGCAAGGTGATCGTCTACGCGGAAATCGTCAAAACGGAAATGCGATAATGCAATATACCAGCTCTACAGTGGTATATTGTAGTAATAGTAGTAATAACCAACAAAAATAATATTAAGTTCACCGTAAAAAACAAAAATGAGAAGCCTTTTCGTATTGGCTACCAATAGTCTAAAACCGAAAAACAAGTCTAAAACGTATACCGTTCAATATTATCATAGAACAATATTATAACATAATATGATATTATATGCTCAAGGGGACGACTGGATTTGTAAGATTCATTGGATTTTCAGGGCCAGGCTCTCAGCTCCCCCTAAAACAGTGTCGACCGCGGTATCAATAATAAATAACAACTATACTTGTTACCTATAAGATGAACCGATTATTCGATTAACAACAAGACATATCATAAAATATATTTCTCTTCTTCTTTGAGTTTTGACTAAAAATTATTATTATCGCATTTTACCAACCGTCTGCAGTAGGTAGGTAGATAGGTGTAAAACCACATTGTACAGCGTTTCCGTTCCGGTACTTCCGGTATTTACAATATTATATACACCACGTCATTATTATGCACGTTATTAGTATTATTTTTTCTTTTCGTTCCCCTTTAGACGACCGGAGGTCGTCCTGTACGGTGCGCATCCTGTGCCGCTACCGATAAGATTTCGGGAGTGAATTTTCTACGACAACGCGAAAATTGCCCTCGAACTTCAACTAAGACAAGGTGGAAGGTAAAACGAGGGGACGCGCAAACGAAATAACGGGATTTCCGGTGTTTGTCAAAAATAAGAACCTTCGAAAAAACCTTGAACCGCCGCCATGAAGAGGAAATGGAACAGAAAATAATAATAATAAATAGAATAGATAAATAGTGCATAATTTTTCGTCACCTAAATTCAAAACGAGTTTTCGTGAGCAGGCGAAATAATATATTAACATTATTAAGTACTTTACATTTGCTCAACACATTTTTTATATACGAGTCATCGATGATAAATTATGAAATTATTTCTATGGTAGGTATACGTACAACAAATGTACAATAATTAACATTTCTCGTGCTTATAACTTACACTTCTCGGAACGTCAACTAATTAATAATATGATTAATCTTCCGCATACGAGTTAATGCATAACGCGTATAACTTCTTCCTATTATAGAAAAGAGTAGTTTTTTTTTACAGTAAATACCGAATTCACGTAAAACCCTTGTGGGAAATAGACAGTCAGATGTTCATTAAGTAAAAGTGCGTAAGTATAAACTATAATAATATATCTTGGGGCGATATCGTTTACGCTCTTCCGGCTCAGTGGGGTAAAGTCTCAAACGAAAAAAATCGAACGGTTAAAAATAGATACATGTAAACCCTTCCGGACATTAACCGCGGTACAATCGGCCGGTAATAATAGAACCACAACCATACCTACTCAAACTACGTCTCTCATGGTTAGTCATAGATCTACTACGTACAAGATGATAAAGGTTCTTTGAATGCACTGAAAGCGGTTTTTGCTAAACCATTTTAACGATATTTGTTTATGAGATGCTTGAAACATAAATAATGTTTTATGCGCCGATTCGAAGTTGAGGATGAATGTTTTTTTTATAAGGTACTTGGAAATGATTTCATCATTGTCTATTAATTTTATTATAGAACCGTTGCGCGCTGAGGAAATATTGGAAGTTGGAACGATTAACAGTGATTTGGCCTCAATAAATCGTTTAAAGTTCACCGAATTAAAAGAAGAAAAAATAAACGTCACGGTTAGATAAAAAGTACAATTAAAACATACAGATGACAAGAAACGGACCAGAGATTGCACGAAACATAAAGAAAATCGAATGTCTTATCTCTAATAAATTAACATATTTTATGATTGCTTAAAAATAACGAGTAATTCCTAGAATTATAAATAATATCGTAAATATGGTAATTATTATTAAACGACGGCGGCGGGCTGACGAGGAAGACGACGATGTACGTACCGATAAAAACCGTATTAAATTTTATAATATTATAATATCATTATTTTACAACACGTTAATCGGATGGCCGTCGAACTATAGCACAACGATATTATTTTAAACGTATACTATTGTTATCAACAAATAACAATCGTTTTCGTATGATATTTTAATAATAATCTAACCCGCGAGTTAACAACAACGCGATTTGATTGTACGCCGTATCGTCGTCGTCGTTAGTAGGTTAACCGACATAGGTTAACCTCCGTAAAACGCGGAAGAATAAGAATGTACACGATAAACATTGTATTATAATATCGTGGAGAGCCGAAAGAAATCGTTTTATATAAATTAAATTTGAAAAAAAAATGCATTGGTTCATCATATTTTATTTTGGGCACGCAGGCGGAAAAACTATCGTCGTCGGCTGTGGACGAAAGTTCGAAACGATGGTCGTAAGCAGCTCTAAGATAACACTCTTCACTAGACTACTCGGACTTATGTTATATTATTATTTTATACAATTTATAATAAAATAATATTTAATTATTGTTTGTCTTTTACGTTTTTTTAAGGACGATAATATTTTTCCTCCAATAATATTCGGACAAACGATTTTTGCTCGCTGTAAAATTATCCATTCGTTTCTCCGTCAAACGTAAATAATAATAATATGTCCGTCGGTCGTTCAAAATTTATGGTACGGAAATCGCGGTTTGTGAACGTAATAATCCGTTTGCCATGATAATGTGTACGGCATTGTCGCTAGTATTCGATAATAAAAAATTATTATTGTTACGCGTACGTGTCCATGTACGAGATTAATATTTATGTTATTTATAGGATTTTTCGCAGCGCGCCCGTTTTTTAGGCGGAATAATGAAATAGTATCGTCGTCGTCGTCTCATATTATTATTATTATTTTGTGTTTTTCATAATAGACACGGCGGCGACGACGACCAACACCACACAACGAAGACGATGACGGTTTTAGACACGCACGGATCGTAAAAATAGAACGGTAAAACAACGGCGGCGTAGCACGAAAACTTCTTGGCGTGCACTTCCCGTCGTTGCCCACAAAAAAAAATTAAAAAAATTCGTACGTACAATATATCAAACATAATAAACCGTGTTATGTATCGCCGTCGCCGCGGTAGAAACACACTTCCGGTCGTACGGGAAACGCGTGCGCGGACCGTCTCGCCGGTATTTCAACAATATTGTTCACATTTATACGTCTTTTTGACCGCACAATACCGCCACGGTGGTTGTCTTTGTCGTGTGTGTGCCCTCGTTTGGTGTAATATTATAATATTCTTCCGCTGTAGAACACGACCGTCGTCGCACAGGCCCCATAATAATAAATTATATTATGAGCGGGCAGAATATTCATAATTTCTAGTAAAAAAGCTGCGACCGTATTAATGTATAAATTGTTGTCGAATATCGTTAACAATAATATTATATAGTATTCTCAAACAGCAGTCGACACTGCGACTGCCATCAACAACTATCAAGCACACTTCGGTATGCTTTATCGGCGTAGCAGGATATTGAATACGGGTGGAAAATTTTTGATTTTCGTTTCGTTTGGTGCTCACGAAGCAACTCACACACGCGATATTTTAATATGCACACAGAAGGAAAACTGAGACACGGCGGCGGTTAACCTTGAACGGAGGCGGCAAACGCGGTTCTTTGTCCCGAGACTACATAGTACACACATACACACACACACAAACGTAATAGGAACTTCCGCTCTGCGGCGCGCGCAGCAACAGGTCATGTTACCCCGCCGCCATATGTCGAGAGAGGAGACCCAAACGGGTTTCACTTGGCTTGTGTGGCGGCGCTTCCATGTCGTTGCTTTGCGTGCACGACAAAAATCTGCGGTGCTGAATTGGCCGATTGGCGGCGGTGCAAGCAATAGAGTAAAATAAGGAAAAACTAGAGGCCCTCCACGAGTTGTTCTTGGAAAAGGCCAAAATTAAATCGTAATAATTTAGACTATATTATTTCGTGACAAGTGTTGTTGTAATGTCACCTGAGGACATAATATTGTGTGCTCTAGCCCAGGATCGGATCACCGGAAGCGACAACATTTACATTTGACTAATTATAATTATAATTTATTTAATTAAATATGTATAAGGTAAAATAAATAAATGTATAATTCGCTGTCGTCGATTGTAAAATGGAAAAATTGACCTTATTAACCGCGAGCGCGCATCCGATATCCTGCGAACGTTATTGTCACAATACCATTATTTAAATAAGAAAAACAAATTGCACGTACCCAGAGACTAAAAAGTCGGTCACCTGCAAGCGCGGTGAATGACGGACCGGACGAGGTGGTGGTTAAGCGTTGTTGGAAAAACGAAGACCCGGTCACGACCGACGTTCGGAAACGAATAAAAATCAAACACCGAATAACGGCCTACGACGGGGGACGGAAATATTAAAAGAAAAATATGTGTCATCTCGTAGAGATTTCTCTCCCCTACTCGGCGGGGGCGTCCCTTTTGTGCACTGCGACGAGAAAGAGAGAGGAGAGAGCAGGTGTTCCGCGTCGTCGGGTGTCGTAGGGGTGCGGTGATTGCGGCGGCGGCGGTGATAAAGAGAAAAGAGAAGTGAAGAAAAAATAAATAAGGAATCCCTTGTCCTCTCCCTTCACACATGCACCATCGACACAACACCGGAGAAGAACACACAAACACACATACACACACTGATGGGGCGCCCCAGACACCGAACCGTGGGAACGGGGCCGTTTCCTTTTTTTCTTCGTCCCTCCGCCACCGCACCGCACAACGGCGCGCGGCCATCAATTCCACCCGCCATCTCCGAACCCCCTCGCGCACCGCCGCCGCGAACCCGTACTGTTGTAGACCCATCGTTACATTCCACCGGCTGCGACGGCAGCTTCCCAAAAACACGCGCACGCACACACAAACACAAAGTGTGCGTCTTCTTTGTCGTCTCTCCCACTTCCTATACGAAGCGAGGAGTCTGTAACAATCCGGCGGACGAATATTTTTTCTCCTTCGAGCGCACGACGATGCACACACACACTCTCGGCAACAATACAAAAATAATAATGTATTACATTTAATAATAATTAATATCACTATCACCGTCCGTCGTTAGAGCGCATAACTCGAAAAGAGGGTATATTATCATCGTTATAATCATATTGTTATTATTTATTATCATGAGTTGTTGTGATTGTCGTTATATTATTATTGTGAGATCGTCGAGAGTATAATATTATTTGTGTGTTGTTTTTGGAAACAGAAAATATACAAACAAAAAAATCCCCGAGAATGAGAATTCGCGAAAACAACAAACATGAGAAGTGTTGTTGTACGTCTTGCGCTCGGCGATCGCGGAGCACACGGCGACGGAATGCGAAAACAAAATCCTTGACCCTCCCCCCCGAAACACGCGAACGGGTAGGCAAGAAAAAAACCCAAACGACAACGCGAGCCGCCGGGAAATACACGTAAAATATCGTTTGAGTTTATTATTATTATGTATTTATTTTTTTTTTCACGTAACGACCATATACCGACTTCGGCGGCCAGTATGCGCGTGTGTGTGAGTGTGTCTGCGTCGTGGAAGTCCGTCCGGAATCCGGTCGTGTGTATAAGTGTGTGCGTGTGTGTGTAGTCAAGGTCAACCGTAGGACAATAGCGTTCGACGAGAAAGGGAGGCGGTGGCGGAAAAGAACGCATCTTGCCGTCGTCGTCTCCGGGAGCCCTCTCTCGCCGGCCGCCTAGTCCGTGTCCCGCACGCACTCCTTCCTCCTGTGCGCACTACACCGCCGACGCAACCGAATACACCACACGCCGCGCGTTTTAACCACTCTTCCTCTACGGCAACAGCCGCCGAAGCTGCTCCGGGCAAACACACACACCTACGACTGCGTATATTATTATTATTATTATATACGACACAATCGTTATGATCGCGGAACAGGAAATACGAGCGGCGGCGGCGGCGACGACGACGCCACAGACTGGCCTGCCGCTGCTCGTGTGACGTGCGTGACCAATAACCAGTGCGGCCAACCCTTTCGACGCGCGCGCGCGACGTTATGCGTGTGTGCGTGCGCGCGGTTATTCCGTTTTGTTTTTTTCGCCGTACGCCGCGGCGGCTAAACGGAAAAACTCGGAAAAACATAACAAATCGTCGTAAACCATATCACTGTTACCACCACGCACCGTTTCCCCGCCGACGATATTATTATTATCATTATTGCATACCTATTATACGATGGCCTGTTACAGACGGAACCCTCTTTTTCGCACGCCGACGGGGTGACACCTGTTAGGGACCACGCCGCCGGTGTGTAAAGTGCACCCCATCAGACACCGACGGCGGTCACCCTTCCATAGTCTGTGCCCTACATTATTGTCGTTCCGACGGTTCGTATTACCGCCTACTTGTTTTGCGTAATAGCGAGTTTGGCACGGACGGTGGGCGAAGACGCAGACGATACAAAAAAAAAAAAAATTAAGAGCAGAAAAAAAAACTTGTTATCTGCCCGACCCGTGTTACGAGCACGGGGTTATTATGTAAAGGCTTCGTGCGCCACCGTACCTAACAACATGTATTACGTACCCACCTAACGATGATAACAATATTATTATTATGTATCGGTACGTATATTATGTATATGTTACGATGGCAGAGAGGTATTATACTGTGCGTAAGCGTTATGCAACGATATTTTATTTTCCGCAGACGACTGTCGATACTACCGGTTTAATTATTTATTGTTTTCAACACGCTACGGCGATGATTCTATCGAAGTCAAAAAATAAATGAATAAAAACCCCTAGGGGGCGTCCATTGGGCTGGATTAAAATATATCTAAAAATCTGTACCTTTTGGTTTTTACGTTCGCGGTGCTCGGTAAATTCTGCAGTAGGAAATCCGTTTGTCCGTGTCAAGACGACGACGATGGCGTTGGCTTGTTTGCTGCGACGGTGTTCGTACGGCGATGCATCTACGCTCGTAAAAATCGTACACGGCGCGCGCGCACACACTTAGGTAACGACGGCGACGAACTGGTTTTCCTTATTTTTCTATCACCGCACGATGCGCACAAAAATCCACGGAGACGCGGAAAACGCGATTTTCCCGGGGCGAGAAATACAAATTATAATACGCACCGCAGCGCGTGAACACAGTCGAACGAGGGTTTTTTTTTAAATAAATTATTATTAATAGGCGGAAGCGAACAAAACGAGAATAGTATTAACAATATTACGTGTAACAAAACTCTCGGGTCGTAATATTTTACGTCAACAGAATGAAAAATAATTTAATATGTCGTTAATATCACGTCGTCGTGCGCGGAACGAAGGAACGACACTACATGCTCTACCGGCAACCTGACGGCAACAAAATCGGACGCGGCCGCGGCTGATAATTGTATGGGCGTCGTGCAGAACGCGTGATACGACAGAGCGTGGCGACGGCGGCGGCGGAGGATCGCTCTCAGTGTTGCCCCTTCCACGACATAATAATCGTACCGTGTTGCGCGCGCATGCCGTACTTACGCTGCGTGCAACTAGTAGTAATAGTAGTAGTAGTAGTAGTAGTAGTAGAATATTGTTATATATAGTAATAATAATGATAGTAGTAGTAGTAATAGTAATAATAGTAGTAGTAGTAATAGTTGTAGTAGTAGTAGTAGTAGTAGTAGTAGTAGTAGTAGTAGTAGTAGTAGTAGTAGTAGTAGTAGTAGTAGTAGTAGTAGTAGTAGTAGTAGTTGTAGTTGTAGTTGTAGTAGTAGTAGTATCGTATTTGTCCATAGGCCACTTGATGTTTGTGTATGTGTCGTGTGTGTGAGTGTAAGTAATCTGTAAAACGTCTCTTGTGTATTATTTTTAAATAATAATAATATATTTTCTTTTCGCCTATTATTTTTCGGTAAACAGTTTATGGTCATCGCGAATCGCTAATAATAATAATCGATCTCGTTGTTGACGTCAAAAACAGTTTAAAAACGATGACGGTGGTCATTATTATTTTCAACAAACCATTTGTAATAATATACAAATCAGCCACAATTTCGACTTTTAAGCATATATTATTATGTATGTTCTAAAATATTATAAGTGTTGGTCGTAACAAACCTTTAAACGAAATCACATTTTCTTCGTAGTCTGTTGTACGTACTTACTCAATAATTAGTCCTTTTACGTAATTCAAGTTTAAAATGACAACAGACAATCCGTATTGTCTACGCAACGAATACAAATTAAATTCAAATTTTAAATCGAATGACGGGAGAGGGTATCATTCCGGTGTTTTCACCTATATGCTGTTTTTCAACGAGCATAATATTATTATATTTTATTATATATAATATTATATAGTTGAAATACTTTTAAAAACTTTTACTGTTTTTACGCTTCCGGTCAGGTTGACAAAATATTTTTACGATAACGCACAGACTATAGGCACAAATGCACAATAAAATGGTAATTTCAACGCAGACAACGTGTACCTACTTAATTATAGCCCTCGTAGCGTATACACTCTTCACAGCTCGAAATAATACATAGGTCAGTAGGTGTTGTTTTTTTCGCGTCGATCGTCTGGTCGCGAAACCGGTGAAGGTATATAATATTATAGATGTGATGTAACATCGTAATCACGGAAAAGAGCCCTGCAGGCCATTAAAATAATGTACCTACTACATATGGGACTGCGGGCGACTACGGGCGCGTCACGTAATATTATTAACAAATTATAATATAAATTAATAAGTGCTGTAGGTACCTACGATAGATTAAACGGGAAAAATACAGTATAAAATAAAATTATGCGCAAAAGTCGTTGATACCCAGTGATGATATTACATTATTATTATTTTAGTGTACAATATTATTACATGGTTTAATGGTAATATTCGTCACAAACGGAAACTCGTTGGTTAAGTCGTCGTCGTCGCAACTTGTACCGCGATGGCCTAGTTTTGGCGAACGGAAAATATTATTATTTTCCGAGAAGTGAGCTGAACACAACACTATCATTGCAATGCCGGCCACTCGTTTTATATATTATATTATATTACACTCACTACGTACATGCGCATAATGATATTATGTGATGTATATTATTATTATTATTATTAATGGTGTGCAGCACTGTGCAGGGAATGTTTTGCGAGAACGCTTATGTACGCATAAAAACGGAACAATACAGATTGAGATTAAATTGTCGGTTTCGCGGAATTAGAACGTGTACATTACGCGCGTACCTAAGTAGCTATGTATATATTATGTATACGTTTTATATGCATACAAACGTACCACTTACATATTATAATAATTATTAAATCGTCATTATTATTTTACAATATTGTGTGCGGCGTACACAGTCCGAATAATAATAATTACAGCCGGAGACAATATATTAATATCGATAAAATATGATATTATAATAATAATAATAATATAACTGCGACAGTTTGCCGTACAATAATCGCGCACGAATCGATTTACATAATAATACTATACTCGAAACGAGCGCTCTTAACATAGCGTACAAAAATGCTTGCCGGTAACTCGTTTACAATAGTCGCGAACATTATAAAACGCACACAATAATAATATTATATAAGCAACAACAATACCATGTTATAACTATAATAATAGTTATAGGTAATAGGTAATTATATATTTATTTTATATGTGTATTGCTGGAACGTGTTAATTAATATGTATGCGATTTACTATGCCATTATAAGACATAAGTATAAGTACCTATAAGCTGGACACACGATCCGCGGACGTCGTAAGTTCTGTCAGTATCCACTATTATTGGTTATCCGCACTTGACTTGGAAAAGAAACAGTATATTATTAGAGGTACAACTCTGATGACACGAATACAAAATTATTCGCGTTCCTACCCATAGTTAAAATATCGAATAAAACCGTAGGACCGTAGGAGGCTTCTATGAATGAGAATCTTTTTTACCTAAATCGGGCTAAATTAGGTTAAGTCTTCTTGTCTTTTAGGACAGCATATATAGGTACTTCATCTGCAGTACTTCTTTGAGAATCCACGATGACACGTGATTGGCCTAGTTAAATGTTGAGTCATATTAATGTCTACACGATTATCACGTATCGATGTATTAGTCATTATCACAACTTCCGTCTTCCACACATTTTGTAAGCAGTCTTTTTTAAAAAAAATAAAGTAGGTAGTAATTTTGTAAAAATCACTTAAATAAAGTACCATCCCATGTATCCTAATTATTTTTTAAAAAACTAATTCATCTGAAAATTAAGTTGGGGTACTGGAGTAATGCGTCCACCCCAAGTCAAGTACTGATACACTGACAATTATTATGTTATTAACATCTGTAAATACTGTAAACTTTGTCGCAACGTCATTATCATAACATAATATAGTAGGCAGGTGAGTATAGGAGGTATACATATAGATACAATTTTTAAAACGATATTTTTGTTAAGTATGTTTATCACACTATTTTTTATATCAGTGGTATTATAAAAATATAAAATATATGTTAATTACGTGTAGGAATGCACATTATTATTATAGGTATTATCTACTACGCGTAGATGCCGGAAACTGTGAGGAAACAATATATTTGACGAGAAAACGTCATTAGTGGCATACGGGCGTATACAACGTCATATACTTTATAATGTATCTAACCGATGTGTGGAATTCATGGGTGAAATACCGTGTAGAAAATACCAATACTTAGGACATGTATACGGTGTTAGGAACTATAAAAAACATTGTGAAAATCACCATATTATATTGTGTACAATGTACATAGATAAGTATACTGTACATATTGTATGAATAATATATAAATGACACGAATACATCATATTTGTGAGTACAGAAAAAAGGCAATGGTGCCATGGTGGAGGGTGTTTAAACACCACTCATCCCATGCATATTGCATAGGTGATAGGTGTATGAGATTAAACATCGTATTTATAAAATGTATAGTAAATATAGAAACTGTATATAAGTACCTATAAGTTTTAAAGTGTAGTTCGATAACTGATTTCCGGTTTTATACCTATATTAATTATTATTAGTGTTAATAATTATTTATTCAATATATTATCATTATTGTCTAATGACTACAATCTGTCGACCGTCGGACCGTCTACAGAGATCTACACAATAGTAGTAATAATAATAATAATATACTATAGTTTGCTCCTTTATTGGTTTATTGGCGCGCGGGCAAAATTAGCAACTATAATATACTGGCAGTGCTTCGTGTCTATATAGGACATAGGTGAACGTATAGATTGTGTTATTTTCGTGCTGCTGTGGTGCGAGTTTCACGTGCAAAAAAATAATTTATTATAATAATATTATAAAAAACCCGATGTACGGTAACGATATTACCACCGCCGTACACGGACGACCACGCTTGGTACAGCACACAATAACTTACCTACCTATAATACAACGAAATCGTTACGACGATAAAACCGATCGAATGTCGCGACGAATATAAAAGGAAGTAGAAAATATATATATGTATAAAAAAAAATATAGTAATTTCTTTCCTCATCCGCATCAAAACGCGACAAGAGTCCTTGGACCGGCATATAGTTTTCTGTCACGGTTTAACGATTCTCTCCGTTTGAAAACAATTTCCTGGGCACCACCGCAACCGCCTGTCGTTACCACTACCGCTGTCCCGGCAGTACAATAATATAATGTAGAAGTCTATCACTATACATAACAATATATATATTACATCAAATATCTATATAGGTACGCGGAGCAGACGCATACACTATTATTACACAACTATTACAACTATTACTATTTACTACTGTTACCATAATATTAAACTAGTCAATGCTACTGCACTTGTACTACTATATATATTGTAATAATATATAAATATACCTGCATACACCCGTATATTATAATAAACTTTATTTTCTGATTTTGAACCCGCGCTTCGTAAGGGGAAACCACGTTAGCATTACTTCTTCTCATGCAGCATCATTTGTTTAAATAACAATACACTCCATAGTCACCCTCGGTGTGGGATTACTACGCGTTTTTTACCCCGTTTACCCCCCGCACGGTTCATCTACAAATTTTTCGACCATGATTATATAATAACCTACGCGTATACGTGCAGCATAACCGCGGTAGCTGTGCGTATAAACCGTTTTTGTTTTACATATTATTTATAATAGGCTCGCACTTGCACATCTCGGTCCGGAAGTACCGTCGGTTTTTTCGGACGCACGTCAGCATACATTATTATTTCTATACACGAGATTGAAAATATGTACCTACAGCGGAATATCTGCTGGCGTGGCGCGTGAAGATATTCCCCCCCTACAGCCACTCGACGTTCCAACACGCCCGCGGGAGACTTACGACCTCGCGCATCCGTCGTCCGTAAATAACTCGGTCCATCCGGGAAGCCCTACCCGGTCGTGTACTATACCACATAATATATTATGTATATATTTAATAATAATATAATATTGTTACATGCGCGCGCATTCTTCACACTCGACGTGATCGTTATTCGCACGCTGGTCTCGTCGCGTTAACGTCATCCGCCGCCGTCGTCAACGGTTCCGCACTTTGCGGGTTTCCTATATTTATATTTTATATACTTACATTATACGCGTGTCATGTCGACTCCCTCCAAGCACCCCCTGAACCAGAGCCGCGTGACTTTTTCTCTCCGGCGTGCACTGTTGTGATGATATCCACTTTCCTGGAGTGGCAATCGTTATCCCCGGCCCCTCCCCCGACGAGGTATTTTATGACAGACGTTTGAAATCATCGGATTTACTCATACCAGCTGTAGTTTATTCGTAGTAGATATACCGATTGAGAGCTGATGTCACCGCACATAGCAATATTATTAAATATAGAGTTCCAATTCGAAAAATGAATGTTTTTACAATACGATCAGAGTTTGAATATTACAATCATTGTGTAATCATTAATAGGTAGGTATAATATATACCTACAAATAATAAACGATTCCATGTATATAGTATATACATACTATGTTTATATGTTTATACGAATTACAAATAATATGTTAAATGGAACCGCTTTATGCTTTACGAGTTATACGGTGATTGCTAAAAGTATGAAGACCGAAGACCTGAAGTAGCATGTATTTTATATATATTATATGTGCATTATATTATATATAATATAATATGATCAAAAGCATTTCCGTTCCGACCAAAAGCCTACAGCTATTTATCTATAAGTTAAAATTAAAAACCAAGACTTGTATGGGAGCGGAGATTTACATTTCCACAGCATCCCTCCACAACCATATACATCGCTGAACTATATTTCGAGTAGTTTAACGCTTCCACATCTCGTTATCGACTGTTTTTATTATTATGACGTGTAGGTATAGTATTTACTACTTCGTATTTAGTTTATTATTTACTATTTATATAGTATAGCCAGAATATATTAATAAAATACCGATCAAGCATTTTCGGAAGCATCCGACCTTTTACCAACAGATGATAAAGGATTATTATCTACGCTTTTACCGCGGTACATAGTTTGACGTCACTATACGTATTACATAAAAAATGTGATACCACAAACGGATACCGGACATACCGCTTTATCGGCGGGGAATACACCCGATAAGATTTCTTCCTATGACGTCACTCTATAAACTAACGTGGTACAATGTACCGCATAGTTGATGATATGAATTTATGCTACCATAATTATAATAATAATATTATTAGTTTATTGCATTATACACTACTATAACTACGAAGTACGAGTTTTATACCGACATAGGGTGTTTACGTTGTATTTTATAAAAAATTCTGCCAATTTTATGCTGTTTTAATCGCGATGTGTTGACGTGTCCATCGCCCTGTTGTTGAAAAGCGAAGCTATAATAATGTAATTGACTATTGTTAAAATGCATTCGGTTTATACTTGGTAGACAGTAGTTAGTAGAAGGTAAACTCATTAACGTTTAACCTTGGGCGAAATCGGTTTGCATAACACTCCCGCCATGCTATATTATAATATGTATTATATAGTAAATAAGGAACTCAAATATTTTCACAAAGTCGGACGTTTTCCGGACGGCAACTCAATATTTTACTTAACGTTGTACCGCTTCAATACTATTACTAATTACTAGGTAGGTATATATTATCTAAAGTATAATTCATATCCTCATGCATATATATATAGTGTATATATTGCATAAGAACCACAGGTATTTTATGTGTAACATATTATGTTATACTGAGTCGCTACAGTGCGACATCATTGAACTTTTTTATGATTTTTTTCGTAGTTATTCCAAATACCCCACAGAGTGTCCTCACCTATTCAACACGGTACTTTTCCTACAATTTTTTACCACTGGAGGGGAAGGCACACATTGTATTTCGTTTTTCACGTTTTCAAACGAACCTTTTAAATAATTTCACGAGGTTTTTTCACAGAGTTGTTGCAAATACATCTCTCCAGATGTCATAGTGTCAACCCATTTCTATTTTTGGACAGGGGGAGAGGGGGAGGATACACGTGTATTTCAAGGTACCAGTTTTTCGGTGAAGCATTTTAAATATTTAAATATTTAAAATTTTTTTTTCACGAGCAAAGTCGGGTTATTCAGCTATAATATAGTACGCAATTTATAATAAAAAGGAATACATAACAAAATGACTGACTGCGCGTTAAACTGAAATATCACATTCAGTATACGGTGCAGGTATAGTGCAGGTATACCAAATATCGTAAGTGTTTAGTTTTTTTTAAATATATTTAGTTTTAAATAAATAATTATAAGCAAAATCTAAAATTTGATTGAACCTTTATTTGAATGTTAATCATATTCCTATTATGTTATAATTATTAATAATGTTATATTAGGTATAATATTATAAATATTGTATATTATATTCTAATATTGTAAATTTATTTTTAATTTGTGTAACAAATTTACAAAGTATATATCTAGGAACATAATTTTTTAATAGATAAATGATAATTTTAGTCATGTTTGAATGTTTTTATATTGTAAATTTTTGATATCATACTATATTATATTATATTATATTATATTAGAGCGCAGTTGTTATGGATATTTATCATATAAATTCTGCTAAAAATATCCTTTATTATCGATGGGTTGTGCTGATATCACATAAATATAATAATATATGTACCTATACATGGAATATATGAATTATGGATATTAGATCAGTGGCGTGTATCATAAAAAAACATTGGTGTTGCTCAAATAATTTTAGACGACCTACCTCATAATATTGTTATACTGACTTATAAAATGTTCTATTTTTTTTCTATCAATACCCACCATCCCATATTTTAGGTGTTGCCTGAACAATACTTGGACCGTATATTATGTTACACGCCACTGTATTAGATACATGTGCAATTCACAAATTCATCACAAATATTTAATCGAAATAAAAATAATAAATTCATTATTATAAACCATATTATCTATCTTTTGTGTATATCGATATTTCCGAGCCGAATACTGAAAAATGCACATATATTCATCGCATATTCGTGTATAATATTATACACAAAAAATTGTAATTACGCAGTACAATAGTATGCATCGGGTAAAGTGTATACTGTTTAGGTATACGTTTTAATTATTATTAGCCACAGCTGAACGATAATGTTGTTACGCCGAGAAGGATTATAATATTATGCTGTTTTTACTTTTTTGGGATATTTTTTTGTCTTTATTTGAGAATAAAATTCGGCGGAGGGTGCAGAAATCGACAGCGAAGACAAACTGGATATAGTTTTAGTATTTTTTTTCTTTCGTTTCCCAAATCGGTTGCCTGGAAGACCTAATGCTCGATCATATACTGTTGGAGCTGCTGGTGATGGTGGTGGTGTGGTTTCTTCTTTGTCCACCTGATGCCGAAGGCGTCGATACCCGGCGGTGGCATAATAATAATATATCCACACGTGAAAATATATAATAATTTTATTGACAACAATGATAACAATAAACGAAATGGCAAGTTCAAATAACGCTTTATCATAATGTCGTACGACGTACCTACCTATACTACAGCTGTTGTGGTATGCGTTAGAAATAATTATGTCCTAACTGACGACGGCGGTGACAGTCGATTTTAAATTCAAATCGTCAAGCCCGCGCTCGGACATTCCAACGGTGTAAATGGAAATTTTTTTGTTTAAAACAAAAATACATTTTTTTCTCTCTGTGTGCTCGGAATTTGAATAATTTATGACGGACCTTCCCATTCTCTACCGTCTCAACGTCCGCAACGAATACACAAATGGCGCATCGTGTATATACCTACCTAAATATATTATATTTTACATCGGTTTCCGTTCCGATATCGTTTGCTGTAATGGGTATGACTATGCTTACACCTGTAGCACCCAAGTTTAATAATATCACGTACGACCACAATCAGACGATTCTATAATATAATATAATATAATATAGTATATACTATATAATATTATAATATGAGACCTAGGGGGGCGCTCGATTCCCGCACAACGAAACACTCGACACTCATGATTCATTATAATATATAATATTATAATTTATATAAGAGTAACTTATATAAATATATTACATAGGCGTACAACTTATAATATTGTACCGCACAACGATGCTAATCATACAATATGAAAAATGATTATGCCGTTTGTCGAAAGGCGTTGCCCATATTATATTTAATTAAAAATAATTAAACCATAGTTTTGGCACAGACGTGTAAATACAATTTTAATGATGATCATTGATAACATTTTTAATTACAATTTGTTCCCTAATATTTTTTTTTTAATGTGTTTATCAAACACATTAGCGCAGAAACTACATATTATAATATATGTTTTCATTATCATTTATCTAGCTCATTAGTAATTAATATACTAGTTTTAATCTGATTAGAAAATTGTGTGTGTATATATTTATATATATGTATGCCTATCATGTGTGATATATGTTTTTTTTATTATTGTATTAGCGGTATGTATTAAGTATAACTATTGAGAAAAATAATCAGGACTTGTATTTCGTATACCCACCTATTATATAGAGTTAAACATTATTATTTTATAACAAACACTCAGAAACATATGGTTTATGTGCTTTAAAAATGTTTGATATGCCACTTTGTAGTTTGTATACTGACTATACGCTGCGAGACACCAAACTAAACTATTTCATTGAACATTGTGGAATACGAATTTCACTAGTCGAGAATTTTTGACCGAAAACCGTAAAACCATTCTTACGTTACGTTAATGAACAAAAAGTATTAATTTTATCATATAAGTTTTAAGTACATAATAAAATTGTTTAAAACGAGATTAATGAGATTACATTGAAAATGTAGAAGCACGATAATAATTATAATTTTAATTAATATAACAATTGATAAGATACTATTAAAATTTGTAAAAGCACAATTTAAAGCATGAAGTAAAGACGTCTAAAGGATCTAGCTTTAGATTCCAAAAATATTTATTTAAAAAACCCTGTATAAGCATAACGCGTAATATAAATCAAGGGTTCTCAACCTTTTGAGGTCCACGTCCCCTTTCAAACTATTTTATGAGTTCACGCCTCCCCCCTCACTACTATAAGATTGATGTATGTATAATATTTATATGTAAACTATACTTTAATGTTGGTTATTGGATTAATATGAATACAACTTCAATGAAAAAAAATTATAATTTAAAATTAAAATTAACTATTATTAAATATACAATTAAAATTTTTTTTCAACATTTTCACGCCCCCCCTGAAATGTTGTCACACCTCCCTAGGGGGGCGCGCCCCCCAGGTTGAGAACCATTGATATAAATCATTGATGATTATTCGAGACATATTCTGACATTATTTTAGATAATATTTCATAATATTACTTATATAATATTATAATGTTAGAAATTTATTTTTGAGTATTTTCAATTGCACAGTCAACACTCAACACACTATATTATTAATTATTATATATAGATATACGTAGAACAAAATTAATTTCGTCTGCGTAAAATCGATACATTAGCATTTTATACCAACTCCATAAAATAAAGAATGAGCATGTTCAATATATTACCACGGATCGTTGGTTTTTTGTTTTTACATTTTTAAACAGAACCGAATTATTGAATTCGACGCAATAATCATTATTATTTTCGAAGATCGAGGAAACGAGACGAAATCTACAATGTATATGTGTGTGTAAATGATAAATATAGCATACATGATATATATAATATATTTATCTCGTTAAAACCAAACATAAAAACACACAAATACACACATATAATATATAATATATTAAATTATGGACCTATATATTATAATGTTATTGATGTGCATACAGCATAATATGCTTATTTTATAATATATATAACGATTCAAAACTGTTGTGCGAGTTTTTATTTCGAGAACTAAACGAGGATGGTTTTTTACGGGTTGAACGACCTTGTTATATATTATTGCACTGTACACAGTTTATATTTTGGAATGCCGTAGACATTTTTATAAACGCGGTCCTGCGAATATCACGAATGACGTATAAACGAACGAACGACCGGATGACTCACGTGGGTTTTGGAAGAAAAAAGGCGTAGGTACATGCTACATCATATGCACGTATATTATAATATACTAAGAACTAATATATATATATATATGGCACACGTATTCATATGCCAATATTATTATATATTTTAATATAGGTACGGTATGACTGGTGTGAGTAAAAACAATAACTGCGACGAGTATAGGTCGCAGGTGTTGTATATACTTACGGTGAATGACGGATGTTATATAATAATATACGCATAACATTATCATATATATATATGTGTGAGCGGTGAGCTTAAAATTTGAAAATGCGAAAATCGGTTGGCAAATCGTAATTTATTACAACGATCGGCTCATTATGTGTTTGCTAGTTAACGCGCTAAACAAATATCAACACGTAGGCATAATATGCTACAATTATATTATTTCCTGTACGAAATTTTAAAACTATAAAATATACTTATACTTTAAAAGTATAATAATACATTGTACAGCATGAATAATTTTTAAATCATTATATTGTATTGCACAAAGGTGGGCATTAACTAGCTAAAAAGTTAAAGTTAAGTTAAAAAGTTAATTTTTTTTAAACTTTTTAACTTACCAAACTAGTTAGTTTATTTTCTAATCAACTTATGAAATTAACTAGTTTAATTTACAGTTGAAATAACATAGATTTTGTCAGTTGATTTAAAAAAATCCATCAAGTTAAAAACATTTTAAATTTTTCGTTAATACGTAAATATTACTATGTCAGTATAAAATAAAAATAATCCAATACAAAAACACAAACATTTCTGTTCTTTTCTTGATAAAATAATTTTGTGTATATTCATATATTTTGTTAAGTTGTAAGTGATATATTATTCGAGTTGCAATTATAAATGTTTTTTAAAACTTAATCATTTTAAATTATAAATTGAAAATTGTTATGTTTTAATATTATATAACTTATATTATTCAATTGCTATATAATATAAAAAAATATATTTGTTAAATTATTAATTTGAGATGAGTATAGTTTAAATTAGTAAATAATAGGAAAGTAAAAGTAAACGGGTATACACTATACAGTGTACATTATGATAAAAGTTCAATAAAATTGTTTTTATAATTTATAAATTAGAAACTAAAAAGACACATTCACTCTTTATGTGATTTACATACTAATTAAAAAATAAATAGATTAACTTTTTTTAAACTGAGTTAAGTTAATATTTTTTTCTATTTTAACTTTTAACTTATCGATCTTGTGCCTCTTAACTTAACTTAACTTGAGTTAATTATTTTCATTAACTTGCCCCCCTTTGATAGTGCATAGATAATAATGGTATGCATATTATGATGTGTATATAGACGTGATAATATATTTTAAAATAATATACCCAAAAAAAATTATGACGCATACGAAAAAATTTCTCTTGTCTGAGAATGATTAACATTTTTATAAATTATAAACACACAATTAAATCAGCTATACGAAGTTATTTGATGCAAATTTCAATACAAAATTTGGATATAAGTGAACACTTAATTTTTTAAAAAGTGATTGACATGCGCCAAACATACAAATCGATATTATCTTTTGGCTACCTAAGCTAACCGGCAACTTTTGAGGTACTTCCGCTATTGTTGAGTAGATTCCCGAGACTTCCTTTATGTATTAGTTGATTCCCAGACTATTAAGAGGTTTGTACGAGTTGATTCCCCTATTGTTGTACATCGTAGTAATAATATGATAAATGTATAATGTATATGACAATATGCTTAACGAACACTTCAGCCAATAAACGTTACCCAATGGACACCACGAGGAAGTTGGCTGAAAATTCTCTCAACAATTTTTTTTTTTAGGTTTTAGGTTTCAAATATTGTTGGTATTCATCGTCATAGTTTGTAAAAAAAGTAAGTCATAGTAAATGTAGAGAATCATATTTTAGTTAGCACTAGGTAAAAATTTGAAACACATTGTTTTTAAAAACTTATATCTGGTAATGAGTTTACCACTATACTTGTAAAACACACTTTTAAAAAATAATATTTTCTAAATTTAGAAATTACTCATTTCTCAATTATGTTTTTAGTTTCACTCACTGTCCAAGATGGATAAACATGGAAATCCATCAAAAACCTATTAAAGGAAACCTTCAGACCCTCCTAAAAAATTCTAATGACTCATAAGCCGTGGATGATCTAGAAAACGTCAAACTATTTAAAAATTATGTAAATGATGTCTTTAAGCTTCATTTATCAAAATAAATTAAACATTTTCTATCATTCCCTTTAAAAATGAGTATCAAATTTAATTTCTCCAGCTGAAGTCCAACATAGGTTCTCGACATTTCCCAATAGACAATTTTCTGGATTCGATCTCATAACATTTGAGGTCGCCAAACAACTACCGAGAAAATTGAAAAACTTTAATATTTTTAATTTACATTTTTAATATAATAATTCCGTTATAATGAATGTTTTAATTTGTAATAGTAATACCAAAACCTGGCTGCAAACTTCCTGATTCACTTTATGTCTTTATCATGTGAACCAATTAAAACAAAAACGCTCGAAAATTACTCAACGATAAATTAGCCAAGGTAATCAATAATCATACATAACTCCAATATTATGCTTACCTAACACTCAATTTGGAGTCCACAACCATTACTCCACAATCAACTAAATAAACCATATAACAAACTCAATCTTACCTCATCTCTTGAAAATAATTCACACTGTACCGCAGCTTTTCTTAATATTATATATGTGTTTGATCGGTTGTGGAATTCCCGAATGCCAGTCTCCTTTTAAAATAAATTAAATCTTACCTCCTGCTTATTCCTACTTTTTAAATCTTACCTCATCGATTATCATTTCACTCTTCTATTCAATATTGTTCTAGAGCGGATCAACCCAATTCTCTCGAGTTCTATCCTTATACTTTTTTTACTGAATGCTCCGGTAATAAAGCAATTCTCTCAGTTTATGAAAATCTAATCACTGTACGGCAAATTATTTTTAATCTCGTCTTTCTCATTTTGAAACCAGGTGTCAAAACTGTAAAGTAAAAATGAACGAAAGCAAATCCAGCCAAGTACATCACTTTTGCTCTCAAACACGACATTTGTAATCTTTGCAAGTTACATTTAACAAACAACATATTAATTCTAACCTCACTATTATACTAGGTATAAAAGTGTCAATTTCGATAAAAAAAAAAATTATCTAGATCCACCATATCCACAATATCAAACCAAAATAAATTCTTGTAATTGTATTCTTAAATATTTCTTAAACTTAAAATCAAAACTTTCATTCACACTAAAAAAAAAAATATAAGTAAGTAACTCAAAATAAAATGCTCCGTTTAATAACAAAGGGACTCCTTCTACATTTGATTTAATTAATGCACACAAATCTAAAATGAACACGTGGTGGGGTTTATACAATGATTAAGATGTATGGCTGTATAAGATAATAAAATTTTCGTATATAATAAAAAAAAACCGTTATCATTATCAGCTGTGTTTCCCTGCAGTTTATGACACTTTTACGTAATCGGTGTGGAAGAATAATATTATGAAACACAATAATTTCGATTTACCCATAAAAGTGACCATATATTTACACAATATTTGTGACGTATTCGTCATTTACGAGTACGTAATCCATACCACCCAAAAGTTTGATACCGTACTATATAGTTCGGTCGATGTACTTCAATGTGGGTCAACGATACGTTCAGCGTCCTCGTCAATTAGGCAATATTTTAGGAACTGCAGTAGAGTTCGCAGTTGTATGTATACGTAGGTACACTACGTCATTTCCTTCGGATTTTATTTTAATTACCGCGAGGGATGGGCGGGATGTGCCTATGCATATAAATATATAATTATATTTGATGTAAGGTTATAGTATTTAGTTTACGATTTGATTAACACACACGCTGAAATCAAAAGATGCAAATTTTATATTCCCTGTATACCTATATTATAATTATGTTATATGCATATACGGTAAGTCGTATAATCCGTACAACGCGTCGTACTAGATATCGCGTAAACTCTACACATAGTCAGCCGATCAATTTCTGCAATATTTCAACTGGAATTATTATTTTAGAGTTACCGTAGCGGCCATTTCCGTTCTCCTATAACCTGCACAATCTGTCGATTGCACACGTTTTATCATAATATTATCCAAAAACAGGCAATTCCGTATAGTAATATCACTAATGTACGAGTACTATCAAATATAGTATGTATAGGTACATAATATTATGCCATGTCACTGCGCTGCAGATGATAAACTAAATAAAATTATAATTGTGTTAATTTTAAAGCGTTATCAATTAAAAATTTTTTTTCATCGACATCAAATTATAGTTGTATTCAATATGTGATTTATCTATATATACACTATAGAGTTCTAGATAGTAATTTATTAAAAATTTAAAAACGCTGAATAAGTAAGTACGTGTTCCAATTCTCAATTAGGTACCTAATAAATGTATAATTTCATAAAATTCGAATTAAATTATACCTGCCTACAATCTACATCTATTATGAAAGAATTTATTAAATTGGACTACTGCAGCTGCAGAATATCAATAAAATTATTAAAACGTTGAGGGTTAAGTTGTGGCCTACGACATTCGACATTGTCAATAGTCTGCAGTTGTTATGATGGTTGTGGGTTACGCACATGATTTACTTTTTGTCACTGTTGTATTTTTAATAGAAACTTCTCCTTCAAAAATGACATTGAACATAATTTTTAGTTTCAATCAAATAATACATATTTTTAAATTTACGTTAAATTGTTCGTTAGTTTCTTGGTTGTAACTTATATAATTATCACCAAGTGGAAATACTTAATGAAAAAACCTATCTTCTTACTAATTTTCACCAAATTACAGTTAATATGCTTGTAATTCATAACACTTTATTTTATAAATATTAAATTTATTTCTTTCTTTAGTTACCTTAATAATGTTTTAATTACGATAAAATGATCAAATTTAAAAAAAGATTTAAACGGTTTTTTAAAACAGATTTATCAAACTTTAAACAGCATGTATGATGTATTGGAAATAATCACTAAAAGATTGGGTGCTATAAAATAATTTTTATTTCAATAACTGTGTTTGTTTAAGATAATAAATATATGTAAACGTTTTTATAGTTTTTAACTATCTAATAAAGTAGCATAATAAATAATAAATTATATTAATGGTTATGTAAACAAATTTTGATTTTGACCGTATAGCGATAATAGTTATGTATTGGCTTAACAATATTGTGTTCTTATTTTTTTTTCATGCATTATTGTCATCACTCATCACCTTTTAGAGCAGTAGAAATACTTCAACCTTCAACTTTGAGGGGATTTCTGATTTCTGGTACCAGATTTTGTTCTATTTGGTACGGTGTGGGTAAATCTAAAATATATAATTCCTACTTCTCAGTTCCCAGTTTCCAGTACTTTTACAAATAATCGGGGGAAATATGATTAATAATCGGGAATTTGCTTTGTTGTATAGTAGGTGTCAAGCGTACCTCGTCATTGGGTAGGTTACTGTAATGGATGTGTTAAATTTGAGTTTAATGATAAATAAATAGGTATAGGAAAAACGATTATGGATAAACGGAGATGGTCTATGATCCTATATTTCTAAGGATATAGTATTATGTAAACGAGTATTTATATTGCTATTAGTAACATATTACGTTAGGTTGAACTAATTTTTGACAAAAACAAATGGCATAATAATATATTACATAATAATAATTCTAATATCATTTCATACAGTAGTCAATACCGTACAATGGTGTGAATAAAGTTCATGGTATAAAAATAACTTAAAATTAATCTAAATATTAGCACAACTCATGTATTGTGTACCTATACTGTATAGATACTAAAAATAGTATGCGTTATTATGGTGATGAGTTTCAACTCTCTTACAAATAATATTTTGAATTAAAAAAAAAAAAAATTAAAGTCCAATTTCATCAAAATTTGAAATTTAAATGCTTAATTTGCGAATTGAAATGCGAAATTGAATTGTGTCTATGTGCACGTCATTTTTATGATATAATTACTTGATATTATTGAACTATTAGATTATAAGTAAATTACATTATATCATCCGTCTTATTACATATTATATTATATTAGATATAAATATAATATATTATGTTTTTATATTTGAATAAAAAATAATAAACAGTCTAGGTGTCACAGTTTTGCGATGTGTGCAGCCGTTATTTTTTATCTTAACATATTTACACAAAAATGTTGCGTGTCAGCCGTACGGTATATAATATTGTGCATAGAGGTACCTATCTGAGACGAGAGGAACAGCCGATTGTGTTATGTACATATTATATAGTTGTTAATAGAGGATAAAACATGATGTAAGTTGTTTGACTCTTGATCTCTCGACGCACCATCAAAACAAGTTGATTATTACTGCTCTACTAGGTTGAAAATAAATAAATTAAACGTTTATAATTATTGTCGTTCATCATTCGTCTTGACTCCAACGACACTCGATGATGTATTTAGGTCACTGGGAATGATATCTGTGTTTCAAAATTGTTCACACCTACACCGTGGCATACGTAGCTATGCTATAATATATATATTATTAAACAGGCGTATAATGTCACACTTGACACTTTTGCATATCCGCCGTCATCGACGTGTAGGGGCGACGGCGATAGAATATGTATCCCTGCCGCGTATTATATAATAGCTACGACTGCAGCAGGATATCATAATATGAATATTATTATATTTCCGTGTAATTTTTAGCGGAATTTTTGAACGTGTGGGCGGTGAACACTCCGCACCGAACATTTCCCACGAGCATTATAAAAAAGAAATATTGTTTCGTCCCCGAGACGCACACACACACGGTATACTCGGAAATCCATAAATTTCGTACGAAATATTATAAATGTGAATAAATATAAAACATTATTATTATTGTTATTATGCTGCGATCCATTGTGATACGACATGGTGGCGGCGGCGGCGGGGGGCGACGGCGCGTCGGGTATTATATTATTATTATTATTATTGTGGTGGAAACAGTTTTCGGGACCCGAAACTGCAGCCTGTCCGGACAATACGATCCAATATTGTATCGGGAACCGTTAACGCTGACGGGACTGTGGCGGCTACAATGTGCGTGCCTTCGTACCCATATTATATACTTACTCGTGTGCGTACATATAGGTGTGTAGAGTGCAGAGGAGACGGCGAGAGAACAATATAATATAATAATGGATCGCTTTTAAGATTCTTATCGGGGGAGACGGCGGCGGCGGCGGGTAGAAATGAGTAAAAACGTCTCGGGCCCAGTTCACGTGTTTCTGCTGCAGCGCACCTACCTCGTCGCCGTCGTCGTCCCTTTCGCGTCGAGTCCATGAGTGTGTTTATTCTATGTCGTCGTACATTTTTACACACCTATATATATATTATGTGCGTATTGTATGCTGTCTAAAAACGAGTATTTTTTTTTTAAGCTCTTTTATGCTCGTTTATCGTTTTGTAATAATTTCGCGCCGACACGCGGTTTACAATATATAATATTATATTTTGTAGTCGTCCGCGTTGCATGTTCTTAGAAATCTGATCTCCGGGGAACGTAGACCACATGCATGATATATATATATACATAATAATGAAATACATACATATACATATATCCATACAACATACGCACAGCTACAACAATAATATTACAATGATAATAATATGGCCGAAGAGGCACAGGTGGATTTTTTTTCTATATATTAAATTATTTTTTTGTGGTCCCCATTAACGCCCGGCTGCTGTGCGGATAACCACCTCATGGTTCGCGATGGTGCGGTGTATATATTGACGATATATAATGTACAATAAACATTTTATATAAACCTCACATCTATTGTGTATAACATGTATATTGTATGATGTTTATGAGTGTATATTATAATATTGTGTACAGGCGATCGAAGTGCTCGTCTCTATATAGAATACCTAGGAATTTCCGTAGTGCCTGGTAATCGGTACCTAAATAATATATTTAAAGTTGTATATAGGCCATGAGCGAATACTCAAAATCATTATTATATTATAATATAGTATAGATACCTAAATATATGTCACTCAACCATAGGGGGAAATCAGATATGAGGGATAGATCCTCCCCACAACCTTTTTTTGTATACATAAAATAAGTGCGGGGGGCATCTTATCTTAGAAATAATGAAAATAATATATCCCACTACCCCCCTCCCCCAGTGAAAATGACCGTCTCTCCACTCTCCACCGCCACCCACTCAACAACGATCCTGTGCATGGACCACGTGATGTATATTTATAAAATGTATATTATATACTAGCTGAATAATCTGACTTGACTCTGGAAAAAAATGATCAAACATAAAATACGGAGCTGTAGTATAAAGGCGTATCTCAGTTATCTTTAATCTACATAATTTCACTAGAATTTTAACACATCTAGGCGTCATGGTTGAATTTGTTTGGGGTAGTGGGGTAGTTGGATACATTATGATAACTAATAACATAAAACAAAATAAAAATATTTACAGTCACACAATAATTATATATACTATATATTATATTAAGGGGATAAAGAGTGGGTAGGTACTGAAATATATGGTGGGCATCATGATTTATAAATTTTCAGCAACGCTACTGTATACACTGTATACAAAATGTCGTCTGAACTATCGGCTCGAAGTCGGGGAACAATCTTTTAATATTATGCATTATTTTTTATTGATTTTTATACTGATGACTTAACAATTTTTTTTTACATAAATTCTTTTTTCTTCCCTATTCTATATACAATATACATATATATTTATTTATATGTATTATAAGACTTACCATTTCTACAACGGGGAACGGGGTCCCACGTGAACCTTGCCGTCTATATTATAATTTATAACCTATGTCTATCACGATATGTGCGCACTCTTGGACTATAATATTATACATAAACACAAGTGGAAGGCTAAAGATAATGGATGTTTACCAACAACTACGAAACTTATATATTATATAGTATACCAATCGATTGATAATTAAATTATAGTATTGATTGGTATACTATATAATAATATATACATAGTCAGCGAATTCTACACGTATTAAACCGGATAAACGTACAATGTTATGGTAATAAATACTTTTGGGCTGTGACAGCGATCCGACGATGTACAGTATTTGGTACATTGGTATGCAGGATGAAAAAAAAATGATTTAAATTCATTTTCATTATTGAAAAATATACTGCAAACCCGATAAACGGCCACTGAAAACAGTGAAGAAAAACTGATAATATCGTGCGGATGAAGAACACTGTAGTGCATGCGATAAAAAGGAAATAAACCAACAAATTGATATAGGTTCAATAGGTATAAGTACCTATATTCATATTCATATTATTATTGTCGATTGGAGAGATACTCAATACTTCTTGACATGTTTTGGAACGGAATTTCGTTCAGACAATGACAATAACATCAGATAATTTGGAAACACAATAGGAAAATATTTTACGTCGATTCGTATGTCGTATTAATATAAGACGTTATATCTTATATATTATACCCTAAAATGTTGTAACGAATACATAAAATATACATACAACTATACGAGTATAATATTATAACGACAAAATGTATATTTTACATAACATTTCTACAGATACTCATTATTATTATTAATATCATAACATTAGCAGCATTAAAACAGTACGACGTGCGTAGACGTATTGATATATTATAAATATAATAGTACCCATCTATTTAGTATTTACTAGTATGACGTAAAGGTAGATAATCATGGAAATGCACGCATAATCGCGTAGCTGATATACCATAATGTTGTTAGTCATATTATATAGGTTTAAGTTTGTCAAATTGTTAAAAATTATTGTGAAATTAAGTTCGCTCTCAGTAGTTGATTCCGTCGCAACCGGCTTGAGTTATTCCACGCACAGACATGCAAGAACGAAAAAGACCATTATACATTGGTACGCCGGTAACTTGCAGCTATATAATAACTGTGCGATCTAAAACCCACTCGTCGCTCCATATAGGTATATCATGGCGAGAATATACGTTTTTACGACGTCGCTTATGCGTCGCTTGTGTACATAGGTACTTATATTATATACATGCGGCTTAAATGATAATCGTAATAACGATTCCACACACATATATACACGACCTAGTTTAAAATTTTCTTTTTTATTATTATTATCATTTGTGTGTGTACTTCCCTGTGGGAGGAGGATACGCCGGAGCATAATAATAATAATAATAATAATAAAATATAATAAATGTAACATGACATGATGGCGGCGGCGCTCGAGTCTGAGAGGCTGTGGCGGTGGCGAGGATACATATTATTACTATATGACTATTATTATTACTCTATAGGTATATTCCAGCTATTATATTATTATAATATATACGTTTACTTATGATACGTTACCTTTATATTTATATACATTATGCGTTAATCGGAGAAATAGGAACCTATTGGCTGATATTACATGTATATTATTATTATTACCATTATCGCCGTAGCCACCACCGCTGCCAAAGTCATAGTTGTGTACACGTGTATAATACGACTATATAGACGTAATAGACTTTTTATTATTTATTATCCATGCCCGATATTTATCATCCAGCGCGTACGTCTTCTCGTTCGTACACATAATAATATTATTATTATATTCCACCGGATTACCCAACGGTTTTGCGAACGACCCATCGACACCGCCGACGACCTAGGCTAAGGAAATTAAAGAATATATAATAAACGGTCTGTACTAATTACCATAATGTACGTGCCAGTGGTTTATTTGACGCCCGTAGCAGTAATGGTATATAATAATATCGTATGATATATATTATGGTATATAGTCTCTGCAGCACATTATTATGTATACAGTTTATATTATTAAACAGAATATTATACCATACACCTACTGTACACCTGCACATTATATTATACTGGCTCTATAGTGGCCGACAGGATTTTATGCAATTTTCGACGGGAGACCGGTACAGCGATATTATATATATTACGTCACGATGCCGTTTTGTAACGCTCGCGTATAATATATAAGACAGGTAGACCACCTCTCATCATATTCCTCACGGGTCGCGAATATATAATACCATACACAGCTGCTATATAATAGCAACACGAATTATATTATTATCATTATTATATACATAGGTATTAAAGCCGTATTCTAGGTGTATATATACATAAAATGTATATAGTGGTAGGTGGTAATATATAGGTATAAAGATAGTTTTTCGTTCCTCCTCTCGCCGACCGCGATGGTTTTATTGGATTCGTTTCGATTTCATATTACACATATACGACATATGGGTAATATAACACATACCTATGTATAATATCCATTCGTATCGTCTAAATGCACTGTTGTGAAACCTCGGATTAAACAGCAATTATATGCGTATACGTTGCATATGTATAATATGTATATAACGTATAACCGTATGCGTATATTTCATTGTATGTATACCTATATCATACTATA
>NC_042494.1:75720458-75724918 GCF_005508785.2 Acyrthosiphon pisum | reverse complement strand
GCATTTTCTATATACGATAAAATTTTGAAAATAATTTGACTCTTTTTGAGCTGTGTGCAGACATGGTCAGTTTTAAATTTTTTTAGTTTTTTTTTCTATAAATATCAATAAAGTTTTATCTGTTGGGCCAAAAAGTGTAAAAATTTAATACAAGGCTCTGATATATTGTTACATTAGCAGTTGAAAAATATTAAAAATACATAGGCACAATTTTTTTTTATAAGCATTTAAAGATCGAATTTTGATAAAATTCATCAAATTTTAATTTGAATAATTATTTTGTAGTTAAAAATGTATAAAATGTTCAACTTTTGTATCTAAGAATTGAAAATTTAGAACGAGATTCCACGTAAGTAATTAATTCTGTTACCAAAAAATCTAAAAAATACATTTACACAGTTTATTTTTCTAGTCATTTTAAGTTCAAATTTGGACAAAATTACACATTAAAAACCTGGAATAACTATTTTAGTTAAATAGTTGTGATTGTATAATATATTTCGTGGATATACTTGAAACTTCTTAAGTATACTATTATATATCTATGATAGTATCACGGTTTGTTGTTGATGTATAACGCGTTATAAGTACCTAATGGATATTGTGATATGACTAATTTGGAATTTATTATAGGTACCTATTATAGGTCAATTTTTTTTTAATACCATATATAATATTATGTCTTATACCTAGACTGACATACCGTCTCCACTCAGAATCGTTTTTCTTATACAATGATATTATATCATTGAATTCAAATTTAATACCATCCATTATACAGTGACCCACTTGTAATTTACTGTACAACAGAGTGACATCCACTTACCCACCTTTTTTATATAACTTCCTTGTTGCACAGCTTGTAAAATATAGTTATGTTAAGGCTCAAGGGATTTGATTTAATAATGAATATTTCAATAACAGGTATCTATCTGATGAAATTTCGATTTAAATAGTTCTGAGATGAAAAAAATTATATAGTAGGTAGGTATCTAAAATTTAAGTACAATGATACATAGAGTATTTACTTATTCAGTTGGTATACCTACATAGATTTTTTTTATGATGTAACAACAAAATTAGCTTACATTAAAAAAAAAGTTATGCGCCTTATATTTGAATAATATTTGAACCCATCTTAATAATAAATAAGCAATATAAACTAAATAATGATTAATCAGTAAAAATTTGATCCTTCACATTTGATTATACGGTATGACAAAGATATAATATATATGTATAGACAGCTATCATATTGTCGTTATTTATAAAATCATATAGGTGTATGACAGAAATGTTGTGATTTAACCCAATCATGGATCAAGTTTGTAAGTGTCAAATGTACATTCAATATATGAGGTTTAAAGTCACTATTTATGTCAGAATTATAGAATTTAAAATGTTTATTTATATTATAGGATTATTAAAGAATATTAACATAATATTATTTGGGAAACTTTGACAGCATTACGCAAGCGTTAAAGTCTCTTCTCAGATTATACTTTAAACATCTAAAATGAATAAATTTTAATATTTTAGATGATGTAGTTTTTTCACATCATTAATCAAAATTATACGCAAAAGAATAATAGAATAATAACAGAATTCTTAATTATGAATAATGTAAATAACGTGTTATTTATTTTAATGAAATTATTGATATTTATAATTACTTCGCCTTCAAAATTGTCACTTAAATTTTATTATTCTTTTCAATTTTAACTCTACTAATATTACAGTTTCATTAATAACATCACCCATATTCCATGTATAAACTAAAAAGTAATAAAAGTGTATCCATTATGATAAAAAAGAAATAAATAAATCAATGTTTAAATAATAATAATATATATTATATACTATAGACGTTATTGAGATATGTACAACAAATAAGAACAACTCAATCACTATGAAGAACTAAAATCTGTTTTTTATGTTAATATAAAAGTTTGTCATCGGGGAATGAAATACAACCTGTGGTTTCTCATTAAATAAAAACAATTGAACGATCTGTCGGTAGACGTATATGGAAGATGCATCTATTATCGACAAGGGCCAAGAGGTGGAATAATTATAAAAAAGTGGCAAAACGATAAAAATAAAATAAAATAAAAATATTACATACACGCAGAGATTTCTGGTGAAAAAAAAAGTAAATAAATAACAAGGAATTAATTCATACGAGATAAAAGTAATGGCGACGCGCCGTGTATACGACGACGATTCGAGGCACGCGCTTGACGGCGGCTTCAGCGCGCACGGACCAAACCAGTTTGTCAGAAATATCGTCGTGTGTGTGTAAAAAAAAGAATTTTCGATATATTAATCTCATCCAATTTATTCGGCAGTACCTACGTATGTATATATATATTTATACTTAACGGAATCCGATGGAAAGACGTTTCCACAAGATAATAATACTATTAATTCCTGTTTTGCCAAATTCTCGTGTGCGCCATTGTCGTCATCGCGCAGTGGTCCAGAGGACACGAGGACCGTAGACGAAGCATATGTTATGAAGAAGGCAGAGGAAAAAAAACGATCAGAAAACTGGATTTCGACAGTGGCGGCGTGTTCATTTCACACGCGTTAATGGACAAGTCCGTAATAGATCGACCTGCTGGTTGTTATATACCTACATATACCTTATAGATATGTTTTAATATAGGTTTGTGTGCACGTGTGTGTATAATTTTATCTACTTGTTACTTTTTTCTTCACATTCGGTGGCGGTTAGAATATTATTCAACCCGATAAAACCCACCGACGGCGGTGGCGGCGCAGCGTGTGGTAACTGGTAAGTGTAGTATACTCGCGCAAAGCTAATCGGTTTGGTTTCCAACGCAAAACGCTGACGCGCGTGTCACCACCCAGTAGGAAGAGTAGGGAAATAATAATAAAAAAAAAATAGTGAGCGATCAAATAAAATATATCTCTCATCGTCGCCTCGCGAGTAATAAATCCGGCAGACGCGTAACATAGAGGTACACTGGTCGTATGTCAACCACGGCGACAACAATATTATACTCCTTTTCTTCTAAAAACGTATAATTTTTCATTTGTAATCATCATCAACTGCCGTATTATGAGCGTACTAAGTACTTACAAAATAGTGAACACCATATTCCTCTATATTTTATCCATACTCTTCATTCATCGACTTGCTTAAATGGTTTTGGTACCTGGTAGCTGGTACCTATACCATGTACGTATGCATGATATATCTGGCGTTTCGCAAGTTAATGTATGAAATATGATCGTATTTCGCACCAACTTATTTATAAAATCTGCGATGATTGTATTTTTACTTTTATACTCTATAAGAAAAGTGGATAGTCGGATAGAAAATCGTATGTGGCACTTATAAGTACCTTTGGACTACGGAGTGTTCTTATGTTGCTAAATGGACAATTTCCTCAGCATATTTTTGGTAAAATATTACATTCCCCCCTCACATTATTTAAATATTTATTTGAATATTAAACTACCTATTATTTTGTTTTGTCCAAAATCTAATTTTGTTTAATGTGCAATAAAATAAAATAGAATAAATTTTCAAATATGTCTATATAAATATAATTATGTATGTATGTATGTATATATGTATGTATTGTACGTCGATAATCATTGTCTCTTCGATACGATAAAAATTACTATTATATACCTAATAATAAAAAAAAATAATAATGTTTAAAACAAACTAAGTAAAAATATAACTTTAAAGATCCTATATAATAACTAAAAATTTTTGTAAATGAAATGTAGTTAATAATATTAATAAAAATACTACATTTTGTAGTCTTTGGTTTGTGATTAGTTTATTAGTTGCCTAACCTAACCTATCAGTTATCCCTACAAACACATATTTTTAAGTTATAATACTATCTAATTACAATTTTTTTAAATTTAAACATTACTTGTTATTTTTTTCTTATCATTAGTATATTACTATATTAAGTATATTTTATGTTAGGGGAAAGGGCAATGTCCACCTTAAAAAATATACCGGGGTCAATTGTATTACATTATTTTATACTATACATTAATATTAATACCTAATGGATACACCATGTATCAAAATATTCTAATTACTATTAATATGATGTATGTTTTATGTTTATATCTATTTAGTGTTTTTATGGTGCTATACAAATGTGGTTGGAAAATTGAAGCATATAAACTCAATTATATTTTTCATTGTGAAAATTATTAAACTGTTAGTGTCTGTATTAAGTCTCAAGGATGCTATACTTTTTTAATTTTTTTACACCTGTTTTTATATCATTCTTTGTACCTCATACACTTTAAGACTCAATAAAAATGTATTTACCCCTTTAGGAAAATAACATTTAGATGTGTATGGCTGGTTTTACAATAATGTGCGTGTGTGTGTTTTTTTATAATAAAAAAATATTTCAATATCCAATGTCAAGAGTGGTCTATGGTAGGAAATTGAATCT
>NC_042494.1:75697318-75718641 GCF_005508785.2 Acyrthosiphon pisum | reverse complement strand
CCCGGGAGTCTTCGTGAGTAAATTATTATTTACTATACACAATGCAATTTTCAGAATAATTTTTCATATTATGCAATGATTTATCATTGAATTAAAATTTCAAATTAAACACATCCATTACAGTGGCCTACTCAATGAGACGACACATTCAACACGTTCTATACAGTAAGACTTCCCCTGTTATTTTATAAATATTTTTATATTACAGGTTTTTGATGCCTAATTAAGTCTTCACATTTTCTCTGGTATTTACATCATTGATTGATAATATTGCAGGTAGAGTTAAAAGTAAGTAGATTATTACGGATCATCAAACTGCGCCCAAATATCATAAATGCTTATTCGTTCCAGATTACTAATAGTTATTATGTTCGTATGCGGACCTTCAAAAATGTGCAAGTTTTGAAACATATACATACAAACAAACATTAAAATATACCGGTGGCAATATAATAATATTATGTAAAAAAAATATTAACAATTTTAGCTACTGTATAAATCATTAAAAAAATATAGTATGAAAAATTAATAGGTACTTCTAAAAACGAGTAGTAATAATAATAGGTAGAATCTTAAATGAAACAAATTTTGACCATCCTATTAAATTTTATTATACAGTATAATTATCCAAAAAGCATTTAAATACGCGTGAAAATATGTATAAAAATGTACCTAATCCATCATTAAAATTAATGTGACCTACCTACTATTTAAGAAGTATAAAATGATCAATTATTAAATACATGGTCTACATTATTAAAAATACGATTTGTTACATGTAATTATATGTTTGGTCTTTGGTATTCAAAATAACAAATAATTGGTTAACAAAAGTATAAAAGTAATCATCCGATCGGACATGACATAACGTTCCAAAAATTCATATTCAAACACGTGGTTAAGTGGTTTACTCATTTCTGTTATTTCCAATTCAAATTTCAAGTGAAAATGTGCAATACTTTATAACCATAATATAAACTTTATATTACAAAGCGCTTTATTAAATTAATTTTTACCTATTTATTTACCTTAAATCCATTTTATACTACCGAGGTTTTATTACATTAACATTGCTGCTTAATAACATTTTGAAAGACTGATATTCAAACATTTTAAATTTTCAAAATACGTTATGAAAAAAATTTAAAAAATTTGGTATATCTATAATGTACCCACTAACATAAATTTAAAAAATGAGTCGTTGGTAAAATCTGTGTGAATATTATTCGATGTGTCCAATTGTTATTAGTTAATTTATAATATAGACCGCCCGACCTCGGTATTTTGCAAAAATGTAGAAACATATAAAACACGATTGAGAAACTATGATTTTAAAAACGAGATTTTTTTTCGTTTTACATTGTTATTAAGTGGGCATGCGGCTGATTGCCGCTGATGCCATATAGCTGCGAGACAAGAACACCGAAATAATAAAGAAATCATAGCGATACTATAAACTATATAAAGAGGCCAATTTAGGTATTGATCATGATTTACAGATTTTTTAACGTCGCGGTCGTATCATTACATGATATACGCATGTGGTTTATGTCTAACATAATGTTGTTATATAGCGCGATTTAATATTATACGGTGCGAAGAAATATATATAACACAGCCGGCTTATTATAATAATGTCCATGTAATAACATTATATTATGCATTATACCTTATGCGTACCTATATAATATATATATATTATTTATATAATAATATGTACCTATAACTATATATATACCTACCTATGATGTCGACATGTCGTGGAGGCTGGTTTTTTACGTTTATTTTTTACGCACATTCTCCCACTATAAATACAAGCTCGAGGTATCGCATCCCGGGGGGAAATTTGGCAAAAAAACTTAGTGGCTGCTGCAGTGCTAAAGAATCCCACACGATGCGGGGGTGGAGGGGTTGTTGGCGGCCCAAACCTAAAGACAATGACCCGGGTGCTCATCATTTCCCACCTGGCCCCCGCAACAAAAACTCTGTTATTCTGTGTTCATTTTTTTCTATTTTTTTTTTTCATTTATTTATTATTTAGTATTTTTTTACCTACGACCCGAAAAAATAACGATGTTATCATTTGGGACGGGTTTTTATTTTATTTATTTTTTACTACTTTTTTCTGTGTATTGCCCCGACTGTATGTTATAACTGCATGTTATAATGCGTATTATGTGTATTTGTTTTGTTCGGCGTAGGTCGTTAACTCTATGGCGCGGCGGCGGCGACGACGGTTTTTATTCTCGAGTTATAGTTATATAGTTGTATATTACATTATACGCTTGTAACCGAATTTTTTTTATTTTTTGTTGCCCCCCCGCGACGGGAATTTCAGTACACGCCAATTAACAGTGACACGATATCGAAACGGACCTTCATTGCATGTATGGAAGAAGAGTGGTCCACCCGTATCGACCGTCATCGTTGTTCTCCTCGCGTCATTACGCGCAGCGCCGGACCCATATTATAATGTAGTAAACGGGTATAGGACCTATCCGAAAAGCGTTCGGCGACGAGTTGATTACCTATGGACGTCTGACGTGCAAATAAAAGAACGAGACACAAGGAATAACTATACTGCAGGCTAAACGACTGTAGACAAAAGTGTCTTTTACGAACTCATTTTTTATACGTGAATATATGAAAAGTCTTATCCTGCGTGCATGCTGTATAGACGAATTTCCTTTTGAATACCTACCGGTACCTAGGTACCTACGTAAAATATTGGTAAGATTAAAAACTAGACATACTTAAGTACCAGCTTATACCAGTTATACACGTACATAATATAGGTAGATGTAGATTAGGTATACTATTATTCATACAGGACATTAAAATTAAATTAAGTACATTTTTTGTTTTTTTGTAGCTGATTACTTGTATTACTTTTATTATTGTAAAATAAAAGTATAAAACAGATGAATGATACAAATAATATTAACCCACGAGTTATTATATTAATGTAATAACTATTTTACTATTCATTTTTATTGATATAAATTTAATTACTTAAACAATAAACTATGAAGTTGTTTAGTGCTTCTATAATTTCAATTCATAAAGACTAATTTACTGAAAACGACTTACAGACCCGATGATTTCATCTAATAGAAACGATAACCATTTAGGTGACTGGCTATGTATTATCTGAGTATAATCCTATATTTTTTTAATAAGAATTCAGAATACTTTTCTAAACTGTTGATGTATTGATATCGAATATTAAATAAATAGTTTCTTGTTAATAAGTATTTAAAATGTAGATGCTACATAGGAACCTGATACAACAGTATAATATTTTAATTTAAATAGTTATTTTAATAAAATAATATAAGCAGATGGTAATTTTTTATTTAACACAGATTCCAATAAATTGTGCTAAGTGAAAATAAGTTGTTTTTAGGTAGGCACTAGGCACCCAATCAATGTATGTTGTAAAAAATCATTCCTTATGGATTAGACTAGACGACTCTTTCGTCATAATTAGGGCTCGGAAGTCGATGCATTTTGCAATTTTTTTTAGAACTTTTTAGACGATGCTCTCCTGGCCACAAATGTGTTTCATTAGCATGTGAATCTAAATAACTAATTTTTATTTTGCATTTTTTTACATTTTTTGGTGTTGATGACTTTATAAGTCATTTTTTGGTCATTTTTCCACATTTTTAGTCATTTTTACTGATTTCACACTAGTTCACTTCTTATTGTTTCTTGTTGACCATTATGCCGATAACTTAAAACTTGGAAATTAGCACAGACTAAGTTAGTACCTATCCGATTTTATCTCGCCGATTACATTTGTCGTTGTCATATTGTAGTGAATATTATTATACCTATATTTTATTATTTTATTTCATTTTTGAAGGACATTTTTATCATATTTTGAGCAATTCGAAGCTTATATAAATATATATAGAATTTTATAGTAAAATAGGGTAAAATATTTTAAAAAAAAAAAATTTATTTTTACTAGTTTAAAACTAATATTTGCAATTTTTAGGTCATTTTTTTGTAATTTTTATGTCATATTTGCATTTTTTTTTAGGTCATTTTTTATTTTTTTTAAGGCCATCAACTTCCGAGCCCTAGTTATAATATACCTACTATAATTTTCAGATAACAAGAATCCATCTTTAAACTCCTATCGATGAACGCACGACGTAACTACCTTCGAATAACGATTTACATTAATCATGAAAATGTTTAATAACTAATAAGTATACTGCAAATGGATTTCATCAATTCAAATCTTATGATATGGTATTTTTTCAACCAGTTATAATATTATAACACTTACATTAAATGTAAGCTTTTAATTATTATTGTTGTTGTTGTTTATTAAAAAAAAAAAAAAAGATTACCTAATAATAAATGTTAGGTATAACAGTTCACTGGTGCATGACGAGCAGTGGGTGTTTAATAATAATTATTAGGGCTTAGCCATATAGGCGCCAGTATCTATAAGTATGCACTATACGGTATACAAGACACGGGCAATTAAATAACACTTATTACCTGTTAATAAATGTATATAAATAGTTCTACTTTTTGAATAAAAATCTATCAAAAGCAAAACGTAATCTTGCTGTAAGCCATAATATTATGAGGAATGTAATATTACGTTTGTATGAAATAACAATGATGAAAAATCTTTTGAGACATTGTTCAATATATTCCTTACAATCGATTATTATAATTTATAACTTAAATAAAATAGCTCACGAAGGTACATAGCCATTTTTTTTGTTGAGACATTTAATTTATCTATAGGCAATAATAATAGTTCAAGAAGAGAAAAGTAGTATTTTATTAAAAATACGTGGGCCGCATGGAACCAATATGATTTTCTTACTATATAATCATACACAATAAAAACTGCAAAAAAATTAAATTGTATAGAGCCTCAACTCAATATGTAGTCATTAAAATTAAGGCAGTCTGTAACTATAAAATTACACACGACACACACCATATCCTAAAAAAAACCAAGACCAAAATAATACTCAATTGCAGGGTTATTATTTTAACATCTATAAAATTGACAATATTATTATTATCTGCAGACAAACTAACCTAATCTGCAGTACTATATAATTATTCATTAATTAATATAAAATACCTGCGTATATCCGAATATCAAATTAAAAAGATCTCAAGTCTTTCAATAAGTAAGTCGTAGAAACGAGAAATTACGACATATAGGTGTACAAATATCTACTTGAATACATTTATAGTATTTATTATTTATAGAAGGTACTTTATGAAAGCTAGTATACTCGTAAGTCAGTACAAATTATTTGTGTTTAAAAAAGTTCCTAGATTATCCAATGTTCTCTGTTAATGAATGTAATATTAATTTGTGGTTATTTAAATTTAGTAGTTAGTACCTACCTTGTAATTTGTACCTACATTATATTATATGATTATATTATAATATGTGTGTTTGTAACTAATTCACAAACTATAGAACACAAGATAAATAAAAATATGTCTAAAGAATTAATTTCCCTTAAAAAAAGTTTTATTAAATTCCAGATGTCGATATAATTTGTGGAAATTGTTTTCATTTTATCGTGTTATCTCAAGTGACACATAATAAACAATGGGGTTTCACCCCCTTTCGTCGATAAAATTACAGTTGGACCAGAAGCACCTTGCTGTCAATCAGATTACATTGTACCTATACTGATGGTAAACGATTAAATGAGGGTTTTTATTTCTAAAGAAACATCGATATTTTAACTAAGATGATGTAAGTTTGCGATACGATTATCCCACCTAAACAACACTACTTCACTACTTCGTATTTGTTTATTTACAACATACCATTCTTCGAGTAAGTCTGAGAACATTTCACACTAAACGAATTTAGATGAAAATCAGTTATTGATAATGAACATCGAAATGACAAAAGAAATGTTTTTCTGAAAATGAGAACAAACTGTATTTATTTTATTATCTATATAACCATTTTTTTCCCTTGAATTGACTGAACATATTAATGTGAGGGTGGATATAGCTTTGTAGATCTGGTGAATCAGGTAGATCTGGTGACTGTTGTACCTACATATTTTTAATATGCATATACAAGAGTACATACATTTTCTGATATTCAATCATTTAATCATTAAACATTTTTTTTTTTATAGTTTTAACATATTATGTGAGCTCAAATATAAAAATAAAAATAGTAGTTAAGTACAGTAGTATTGAACATTTCTTATTAAGTATAGGTACTTAAGTACTTTGATTTACTTAGTTACTTATAAAAAATACTTAATTCTATTGGCAAATAACTATACGGCAATTCAACATCATCATATCAAAGTTCCGTGAAAAATAAAAGGTCAAGAAACGATCTTTACAGGTCAACAATAAGTTAATTAAGTAATTAATCAGTTGGACAAAAGCGTACAATAATCGTTTTATGGTTAAACAATAAGATTTAGTGGTTTTGACTATAAGCTTTTAAGAAAATTAAACTTGTTTAGTTTAAATAAGAAATTAATTGTATTGCACAATTTACAGTATATATACAGTATATAACTAGTAATACACTAGAGAGTTTTAAAAGTTTTGTGTAAAATAATTTTACTAGTAGGTATCTATAAATGCTTGTTCGTCAAATTAGTATTATTCAGAGTTATTATAAATTATAATTATATACTTATTGTAGTCACGAATCAACTTTTATTTCAAATTATATATTTTCGTTTTAAAATGGACAATTCTAACAATCATTTGAAAATCATGTAAAATAGGTTTTTTTATGGCAGATGGTTTTGGATAATAACAATAATGTTTGGTGTTTTCACCGCAGTCCAACAGTAACAATATCTAGTTCCAGATGTATTATTGAAAAAGACTTGAAATATGAAAGGTGTATTGTGTGTGGACATAAAAGGCACCAAAAACCCTTTCGTTCGGTAGCATAAAAATGTTGAAAAAAATAAGTATATATATTCCGTCTCCGTGTACAATGTACCTACAGTATTATTCTTTTGAAAACTGAACCACTGCAGAGTCGTGTTACTGGGTCCCTGTGGATTTTCACGGGTGCCCCCGTTGCTCTCATATTTTTGGAAATAATGATTTCACTCAACTCTTTTCATATTCATTTGTACTTAATAATATGAACATTATATGAACAGAAATGTAGGGCGGGATACCGATTTTGTTTTGTAGCTTTAACATCCTAATTCCTAGAGAAATATATAACATATAACAATATCAATATTATGTGATTTACCTTTAGATTTGTGAATTATAATCATTGTACAATGTACAGGTTAAATACTGGTTGATGGACGTCTATACGTCTATTAGAGTGATTACTAATTTTAAATTTATAGACATTTAAAATTACACAACTTATCTTTTTTGTTATATTAAATATAACCGTAACACATACAGTTAATTCAGTACATTAATTCGTACACATTATTTATTACCTATGCATGCCTATGCAATAACTTCGATAACGTTTTTTATACGAAATATTCAGAACAATAGAAAAATAAACCTGCAAGTAGTTCAGTCAATCCGATTCTCGATGGGTACTTACACCACATTAACACTGCGTGAGTTCGTTATAATATTCGTTGTATATATACACTACTGTTTAAGTTATAAAACAAAAAGCCCAGACATTTTTGAACATTGCATTTATAAAATTCATTCGATTATACTTACCTAATGAGTAAATGACTATAAATCATATAGTTTTCTAGATTCCCCAGTACCAGCAATCGTTTCGTACATTTTTTGTTTAATATTATTTTGGTATGCTTACAATACTAATGACGTTTTCAAATTTACGACAATTTATATTATAATATAATATAAATTTACGACAATTTATATTATAATATAATATATAATATTAAAGTTTTTATTTTACTACTTTCTAACACTATTTTAGTATAATATTATAATATATGTTAAATAATGATTGTACTCTATGGGAAAAAAAATATATTTTCTCCTAGTTCTGATATTGAACTTTTACATACCTATGCACCTATATTATTTACAGATACTAACAAATTTCAGTCTACTTCAACCAATATAAAATAATGTTAACAAGGTTGGCTGGAATTTATGCGATCACGCAGGGGGTTTTGTTAAAACAAAAAAAATGGTTCACTCTCAAATAAGAGCGTAGACATTGCCACGTGAACGGCCCAACGTGCGTATAAACGTCCAGTGGCACGTTCCGTACATAACCGTTGGCTGTAAGTATGTTATAACCAAGTACGGAAAACACAATAAAATACAAAATTAAAAACTGATCGTAGGTCAGGTCTGCGTGAAACGTGCTTCGGGCTAAATTTACTCTCGTAAAATATCGTTCAAAATAAATATAAAATAAGAAATCTACTTACAGTTTATGTTGCGCTAGTAAATTTTTTTACGAGAAATGTATCAGTGTTGATTGCATTTTTTGTATGTTCTCTTATCTTGATACTCTGCAGAAAATAACATTCGACAAAATTGCCACTTTGTCAATGTCTGCAGACTCACCACTGTAGCGGATCTGAAAAGAAATATGTAGGTAGGTAGGTCGTAAGTACTATATTATGAAACCTACTTACCTTTATGTATAATTAATCTGTATTTTATTTTGGATAAAAATAAACCATATACTATATACACCTATACTGGCCAATTCTAATACAGAATACTGCAGTCATAGGTATTACTAATTACTATTGATTATTATAAAATATAAATACTATCTAGTAATAAAGGATAGTATAGGTACCTACACAAAAATCTATATTATATATACATTCTAAAGGGCCAGCTGTACATGTAATATTTACATACATGTTCCAACAATTAAAATTAGTGTTATTAGATCAAAAATTAAAATGTATGTAAAGATATATAATTCTTTAGAGTTCAGTGCAAAAAACATGTTAACTTCCATGATATTATCGAATATACCTAAGCCCATAGTAGGTACTAGGTATAATTAATTCTTATATTTATGCTCAAATTTTAACTTCGGTACAATACGTCATATACCTACTCTTATTTCTTAATATAGGTAGTAACAAAACAAGTTGGACAAATAGGTAATAAAAAAACCATAGGTACATTTGGTATTTATTTATTACAATTATAGTTGAATAATCAAATAGAGCTATAACTATGCATCATACCTATACTAATTTTTCTATAAAATCATGACCATAAACATTTACCACGAACTTAAATCAGGTTAGGTTAGATTTTTATTAGTCATGTTACAATATAAATATGTTTTATGATTTCTAATCAAATTTCAAATCTACAAACTAATTTAATCTTCACTATCCAGTACCTATCTAAATAATAATCTTTTAGGTATTTAAAATAATATTAAAATAATTAAATGACAATATAATTTGTTGAATAAATACATTTTAAAGTTTTTTTTTTGCACAAACATATTTAAATTCACTGACTTTTAAAGGTTATATTATATTATGCAGGCCACACACCGACATGTCACTAAGCTGGACAGTTGTTGTTAACTTATATTATTATGTACCTATTTGTGTTTAAAGATTTGTAAACAATATTGCGATAAGATATTTTTCATTAAAAAAAATAGTATTTATAAAACCTATGTCCTACCTATACACTTGCAGACTTACGATATTTTGTTATTTTTAATTTGTTCTCTCAGATACAACAAAAAGGTTTGAAAAATGTGATTTGAACAGAATTTATCAATTTATTATTAAGTTCAAACATTATGTTGTATATAAATATATAATACAACAATATATTTAACTAATATATTGTACCCATACAAATGTAAAGTAGATTGTAATTTTTAGGTATATATATAATATATAAATGTATTATTGTATTAATGATTATTGACTAATAACGATTGATGGAATAGTAATTTAGTTCTGTTCCAATTTAAAATATTATAATAAAACTAAACAAAAAAATAATAAAGAATAAAGATTAATATCATACTTATACGGCTTTTACACTAAATATAAGTAACTATAAGCATGTGTCCGTAACGGAACAATATAACCGATTGTTCCAGAACGTTGTTAATAATTCTATTACGCAATCATACGGAACAACATATAAATAAACTTTAGACTATTCGTTCCGGAACGTAAATTAATGGAATTTGTATAAATTTATAATAACATTTTATTTTTGCAAACGTAAAATAGCTTAAGTCGTTAAATCTATAATATTATATCATATTAGGTATGTAATTAGAAACTTAATTAAAATAACATATCGGGTAACATGATATCATACCTATACTGACTATACTTTATAGTTTATACTCAATATAAGTATATAATTATAATATACTACTGCATAAGTAGAGTACTAGAGTGAAGATAATATATGCTAAATATACGTACTTAATAATAATATAATATATACAAGTAAAAAAAATGCAAGGTGGTGCAATATAGGTGGCATTACATATATGACCAGGTGGCTGGAGGATCACAACTCAGCATAGGCACAACTAGACCTTATATTTTGGGTTGATAAAATTATACCAAGCGTACCATAAAAGTTACTTTATTCATTTAACACAGACAGTGTTTCTCAACCAGGAAGAGGGAGCTCCCCTGGGGGGAGAGAGTTTGGTGAGGCACAAGCAGCCATCATGAAGTAAAATTTGTATTTAAATAAATTATTTTTATTTTACAACGTAGGGATAAAATAAAATAAAAATAACGACCGGTTATCGGGTAATCGATAAAGGTCAGAATGTTTAGCCGCTAAACACTCATAATCTTCGCCGGGGTACCTACTCGTTTGTGCCACTACGACGTCCATAAATTAAATGTTTTCAATTTATTGTAGGGAGTGCGAGATTTTTGAAAACCTACAAAGGGGGCGTAGAATAGTAGAGTTTAGGAACCACTACTTTATCAATTTAATATTTTAAATTCTGAGCGGAGCGAAAGAATATATTGTATTTTCAATGATGTGGTTTTTTCTGTGTGTCATCAACATTTGGGTTGGTAAAATTGTTCCAATTTTCGAAATCAGCATAATTCGTGATAAAAAAGTAAATCTAGTTGGTACTTTTGAGAGGTGAAAATTGAAAATCCCAATTAGGTAATTAAATAAAACGCCAAGAAAAACAAAAAAAATGTGAAAAAATGTGATAATTTTTTCACAAAACCATTTTTATTTTTATGGTGCGATTCAAAAACTAATGAAGGAACGTAGTTCCTTAAAATTTTACCAAAGATTTAAATTAGAATTTTTGATGACTGGTAACATTTTTGAAATATTTTGTCTCTTTTTAAGAAATTTTTCGAATTTTGTAAATTTTTTTTAAATTATTCTCGATAAACACTTTTTCTATTTTCACATACTAAAAAAGCTTGAAAATTTAATACAAGGTCCCTTATAAGTTTCACTAATGGAAGCTCAAAAATATGAAGCATTCATAAGCACGATTATTTTTTTATTTGCATTTAAAGTTCAAATTTTGACAAAATTCATCAAAATTTCAAAAAACTATTCTTCAGTTAAAAATGTACTTATTTAAGTTTTTCTATTCATAGCTGACTTTAGAAATTTTAGTAGAAGTTACCACAAATGTTGCTACCTTAATCAAAAAAAAAGTTTTTTCTAAAAAGTAACATCAATGAGCGTTTGAATTTAATTTTACAATATTGGATTTTCACCGGTAAATTAACGATTTTTTGATGTTTTGTTGTAATTCAAAAACAAATAACCCCGGCAACTAGTAAATTTTACCAAATTTTAAAACTGTCATTTTCAATAAATGGTAAACTTTTCAAATTATTTTGAATTTTACTAAATTTGATTATTTATACAAGTATGCTGGACTGACACAACGTATCCGCTCAGAATTATTTTTCTTATACAAATATTGAAATATACAATGATTTATCATTGAATTAAAATATAAGACATCCATTGGTCATTGTAAAGACATGCTCAACAACTACAACTACTGTACAGCAGAGTGATACCCACTCGTCCACCTTTTTAACATATTTTCTTTAACAATAACAATCAATTAGGTCTTAAATAAAAGATGAATAATAAATAACTATAGGTACCTACCTCCTATCTATATAAAAGTAATTTTTCTAGTCTTCAGTTGCAAATTCAGTAAATAAAATTTAGTAATATCTTCAGTTTTTAATTGATCTAACAATAATAGGTACATTTGAAAATCGTTCTTGATTCATGCTATTCCGTAGCCAATTCAAGTTATTTGAGAGTGCTAACACAGTATTTGAAGGCGATAGCCGATAAGTACGGTAACTAGCCAACACCAACTAGTTGCGTCCATGACAAAATAGGTCTTGCGCCTATGCTACATTGCTACACTAAGTCCGGCTTACTAGTATATTCCACAATCCACAGATGCCTATATCATAATATAGACATCTGTAGCATATTCCTATAAAATGCAGGGTGACCAACCGTGACTTCCCATTTTCCTCTTTTAGTTGAACGATAAATCGGGAAAACACGATGGACCATCCTGTGTAAAAATATTTTTTGGTAAACGATTCAAAATATAAATAATATGTACCTAATAGTGGTTTAAAAGTTGCAATTCATACTAGGTATGAAGATAACGGCAGTGACGCAATTATTGGGAGTGTTGGGTATGCAATTCACAGGGGCCCCCGAGATCTCATATACGATATTCCTACTATAATGTTTAATATACAAAATAATATAATAATAATTAAGTATTAATACAATTAATATAATATAATCTATTATTCTATATATATATATATATTATAAAATAGAAGCCCCTTTTTTGTATGTACGAGGATATCTCGAAAAGAACTCTACTTATTTTAATACGGTTTTCACTAGTAAATCGGTCGAGCCACGAGGAAGGTTTTAATGTACAATCATTTTCTTTGGTAAAATGAAGCCGGGTGGCCAAAAATAATAACAATCTATGTCTAATATGATTCTAAACGGTTTTCATACGGGTCTATGAACAGCACGGGATTGCGACAGTCCAGATATAAATATCTATGATTTATATATTCATATATTATATATATATAATTTATATTTATGACCTGTGGAGGCAATTACGTTTTATCAGTCAATACAGGTTCAAAATTGAAGTCAGAATCGTTGAAAAGAAAATTGAATATGACAGCCTTTTAAAAAATTATTCCTTTTTTTTAAATTAACTGAATTGACAGCAGCAGACATTAGGATATCTGCTGATATTTTAAAAAATGAATATAATACAGATTTGGGAACTTCATTTTCCAATGAATGTATTCATTTGCAGCTACCTAAAAACAATTTCCAATCCTCCACAGAGTATACAAGATATGTTAATATTAAAAAATAATAAATAATATATAAATAATTATAATATTATAATATTATATTTATAATATATAAATGTTAATAAAAAATAATATTAAAAATGAGTTAAAAGATATCTTTCCTTATGTGGATATTGCTTTGAGAATGTTGTTATGCACTCCAGTTAGCAACTGTTCAACCGAGAGATCTTTTTCAATCCTAAAACGTATAAAATCATACTTAAGGTCAAGCATAGGAGAAGAAAGGTTATCTGCATTAGCAATTATGAATATAGAAGCTGATATAACTACAACAATAAGCTGTGATCATATTATTCAAGAATTTGCTCTAGACCGTGCACGTCGAAAAATATAAGTAATTTTTTTTAAATATTGTTTGTTAATTGTTGAAGTATATTAATAATTATTTTAAATATATTTATTATCCACAAAAAATATCAAATGTATATTTCTTTGTGGGGGGGCTAGAATTTTTTTTTATTATTTTTAGTTTTGAGAACGATCGCTCTGCTGCTGCAACTGTAATGGGTAACGTCAAATACAAAATAAAAGCAGTGCACACATCAGGGTATGTTGTTGTAAAAGGAGAATGTTCAATTAATAACATTTCTGCAATTTCTTTTGTTGTTTTTGAATTTTTCAATATTATATCCTTAAAACATGAACGAAAAGATAGAATCTGATGAACAAAGTCTGGAGAAATATCGTGGTTATACTTTTTTTGTAGTATTTCTGCTTCCTTGTGTAGTTCCTCGTCGTTTAGTTCTGATAATGAAATAGGTTGTAAGCATTTAAAAAAGTGAGAAACGTAATTAAAACTTTGAAATCTACGTTCCATTTCATTGATACTACGATCAAGTGTTATATTAAAAATTTCAACTTCAAATTTTTTTCCAGGTGATTTTAATCTTTGGTCTTCACAAAGCTCATCAAAAAACATTTTTTTTTTGCTATACCTTTGGTTTTTAAATGTTGGTGTTATGCCCCATGTTTTCGAAAGATTTGTAGCTTCTGTGAAAAATTCCGAAAAATGTCCTCTTATAATTTTCAAATTACTTGTTAATGTTTGTAGTAGTCCTGTAGCTTTGTGAAGATCAATATCTCGCTGTTGTAACAATTGTGAGACACCATCTACTTTTTTTAGTATATCACTTACAAATACCAACGTTAATACAAAGCTGAAACTTTCAAGACTTTTTACAAGTTGTTTAGCTTCTGAAATTTCATTTCGGTCACAATAATTTAATAATTATAACTATATATTTTGTTTGTTACATTCGATACTAGTGGTGCTATAAGAATAACAGTTTTATAAATAATTAAAAATATAATAGAATAATAAGTACATTATTTTAAAACTAAATTTATTTTCTTTCTTAATTAGTTTAGGACTTTATATAATATTAAAATAGTTCATAACGAACCACATATTTTTGTTTGTCAAATTCCCTTCAAAATTTATCAAAATAAAAGATTGAATTTTTTATTAAACTATTATAGAATGGCAACATTAAACTACTTACAATATCAGTTGTTTCCGCAGGCGTAGATTTCACAGTCGTACTTATACATGAATTATTTCCAAGATCATCTCTATTCAAAAAATCATTTATTCGCGGAGTAGTTTTTCTTTTTCAATGCGCTGTTTTTTTAATTTTCTTTTTAAACTTCCACTTGAATATAACGTTTAGACATTATTAATAAACAAAATTGTAAAAATAATTGAAAATATTTATTTAAATAATTAGTATCAAGTAAATATAAAATGTAAATATAAATAATAAATTAATATAATTTGTATGTAGTGGACAACCCGACAGGCGACAACGAACGTGTCCTACAAAATACAAATCATAATAGATTAAACAAACAGATAATAGAACTGCCAACTGCGAAGCCTACATGATGGTGGCTGCTTTAGAAACAATATTCTTAGAATAGCTTATCTATATAACTAACCGTCCGTTTGAAAAACCAGTGACGTTTATTATATAAGCTTGATTAATACATATCATGTTAAATTATTTAATTATTATTTATTACCAATAGGCTATAGGCTATAAGTGCACATTATAAAAACTAATTCACTTTTAAGTTGACTTGTTAATTGTTATGAATATAACATGGATATATAGTTATATGAAATAAATTATTAATTTGTTACAAAATAACTAACAAACTGTTGTATTGTTTAAATACATATTAGTATTACTGTAGTAGTATAGTCTATAAAATAATATGCAATAAATAATAATATGATTAATATGCATACCAAGTATCGTCTGTGGAAGCATTAAGAAATATAAAATAATAATATTATTGTTCAATTCGCTTACTAGTGCTGCTATCAATTTTATTACAATATAAAATACTTTATTAAAATTTCAAGTTTTGCTTTATTTTACCAGCAGATAGCAGCTCTATTGGACACTTCCTTGTACAGCTATAGATAATGTTATCTGTACTTCATTGAAAGATAACAAATATATAACATTACAATTTACCATTGAACATGATCATGGCTATAGATAGTATGGTTACCCATCGACGTATGATTCTCATACTTGAAAAGTGCGTACCGAAATGAATCTCTATAATCAGTATTAAAGTTAAATTAAACAGCTGGAGACTTAAGCACTAGCGCTTATATGTCATAGTGGCTATCACGGAACTACAATTTACATTTGAAAGTTAATTGCATTTAAAGTCATTAGTCATTACCACAAATAAGCGCTAGAGCGGAAGTTTCCGGCTGTTTAATACTGATAATGGAGATTCATTTCGGTAGACACTTTTCTTTTCTATTCGTTGGGCAACCATACTATCTTTAATCGTGAACATGATTGAACCATATGATATCACATATGATATCATATAGTTCAATGCAATTTACAAGTTGTTGATTGTTGATAGTTGATAAATCTAAAATCAAAATCAGTAAAAATCACAATTAATAATTATAATACTTCGGATTGCTACAAATGGACGATTTAGTAAAAACTTAAAAACGAAGTACTTGTTCGTGCTTTGAAACCTTACACTCCAGTACGTAATTGTCCGAATTGTCGTAATCAACAGATTTGAGTTCTTAAGAAAAATTAAAGTGTTGGGTTCTATAGATACCTATATAAATCCATTCACTCAGCTTTGAATCTTCGTAAAAATGTAAATATTAGTTAATTGTAAGTTAATGATTTTTAATACAAAAATTATTATTGTACACAATTTTAACGATTAATATAACTATGTTTGTGGATTTAAATCGGATTCTCACTAAATTTCCTACTAAACACTTGGTGTACTGCTTTGCTTATGGATCTGGTGTATTTCAACAGGCTGGTCGTACGGATCGTGCAATGGTGGACCTAATATTTGTTGTAAACAATACACACGACTTTCATCAAGAGAATTTAACAATTAATCCAGATCATTATTCATCGATTCGTTACTTAGGAGCATCAGTCTTATCAAGTGTTCAAACTTCATTTGGTGCTAATGTATATTTTAATACACATATCACAGTAGACAACTTAATGTTCAAATATGGCATTATAGATGTTAAAGATTTTCGTCAAGATTTACAGTCATGGTACACACTTTACATAGCTGGCCGACTTCAGAAGCCTGTGTTAGTATTGCGTGATGAAGGATTAAGTGATTTGGTTATGCATAATCTAAGAAGTGCTGTGCATGCTGCATTACTTCAGTTACCTGAAAAATTTTCCGAAATAGACCTATATATTGCCATTGCAGGTCTATCGTATCGAGGAGATTTCCGTATGATTATTGGTGAGGACAAGAACAAAGTGGCAAACATTGTACAACCTCAAATAGAAAAATTCAGGACATTATATACACCAGTTTTTAAATCAATGAGCGATAGACTGTCTATAAATTCATTTTTAGAACAAGACAAGAGTTCGGAGAGCAAATTGTATCATTTACAAAGGTTACCACAAAATTTAAAGAATATTTTATTCAGATCTTATAAGAACAAATTGAATAATGATAGAATATTAGAAGATTTAGCAAAACAAGATGATGTTAGTAAAATTGTGCGCAATGGTATTTGTAGAATAGTTTTTTATTCAAGTCTTATGCAAAGTATAAAAGGAATACCAACAGCTGGCTTACTCAAGTCTGTTGTCTATAGCTATAGCAAATTAAATAAAATGGTTAAATCTATGTTTTTATAACTAATTTGATTACCTAAAAAAATAATATTGTTATGTTATTAAATAATTGTATTTGTATTAGGTAACTGAAATTAAACTTTATATTATTGATATTAAACAAAATTGTACACTTATTATTTATTTATTTATTTATTCATCAAATTGTTTTTATGTTCATACATATAACAATTTTAGATAGATATTTTTATTTATGTAACAATAATAATTAGTATGTTATAATGAAAGACAATAATAATGTTGATCATTCTTATAAATTTATAATTTCAAATAATTTAGCTACCTACCTACTTACACATATAATTAAATTATAATATCCAATACCCGTAATTATCTTAATATGAACTTTTTAATGCCAAAAAATCATTAAACAATTAATGAATCAATGGTGAGGTACTGCAGGTACCTTAAACAAGATTTAGTTGGTCCATTCAATTTTAGTGAACCATTAAATTAATACATTTTTTTATACAACTTGTCATACTTGTTTTTAAAGTAGAACACAATTTAATTTTTTATTAACTTGGGAATTTTTATTTAATTGAAGACATTTAGACATAATAATAATTAAATAACTATTTTTTTTTTTAGTAAGTTTTTATATATAATATTTTAAATTTAATTTGAGTGATATTATAATTAGAATATGATTATCAGTAAACTAAAAATGCCTAATTCAATTTCATAGTATAAATATATAATTAAAAAAATATATAATCATTACTCATATAAATTGTGGTGTTAAATGTTAATTAGACCATGAATATTGTTGTATTTTCAAGTTGTAGCTTTAAGTATAAATTCAAAAAAGGATTACATTACTTTATTCTTACAAAAAATGTTGTTTCAATGAAAATATAACATCTTTATTGAACAATATTTTTCTTATAGACACCAATCATTGAACATTTACTTACTCGTTCTGTTTGTCTCGATAAGACAGTAGATCATAGCATTAGGATATTGTTAGTAAATAATTATGTTTAATGACCTTATAATACAGCTCCAACTTTGGACTGAATACAATGCAACTGATATAAGAATAATTTAATTTGAGTAAGAACCACATTGACTGTGGTAGTGTGGTTTACAGTTATTATTTAAATACATTAAGGCGCCCGGTGCCAATGTGATTTTGACCTCAAAAACACGGTTTACGGGAATAATGATCCTGCCCTGTAGAGTTAACCAAATTTGATAATTTTTTTTTTTATTAATAGAGGAGAATATTATACAGCCCCCATCGAACTCCTTTTTTCGTTATTTTCATCTCAAACTTAATTATAAGTCTTTAAAAAAAAGACAATTTTTAGCTTTTTTTATAAATTATTTTATACTATTATTTAAAATAAAATACAAAATCAGAGATCGATGCGGGCTGTAGGAAGTCTTCTTCTTTCAGATAGAATAATACTCATCAAAATCCGACAATTCTATAAAGCTTGAGAGTTATTCCCGTAAAGTAATTTTTTTCTAATACACCCTATCAACTACCCCTAAATAGTTATCGGGTAGTAGATTAGTGGAAAAGTCTTATAATTGAGGTAGCAACTAAAATATAAAATTTTAAAATTTTAAAATTTTATAGAATTGTGGAAAATTTGAAAAACTGGCACCGGGACCCTTAAGGTAACATAATAAAATATGTTATACATAGGTAATTAATAAAGAGTGAAATAGTTGTATCAAAATTGACCTAACCAATCTAAGACATAAATCTGCTTCAATAAGTGCAATATTTAGCTATCGCCAAGATCAAAGGCATGTTTAATATAACTATCAAAGTCCAAAGATATTCAGTAATACATTACTAGTTAATAAATTCACATTGTAATAATTTATAGTGATCAATGGTAGTAGCATAACAAGTGTAGCACTAACAGATAGTTGTTAGTATCTCTAACAAGTAACAAGTGTCTATAATTCTATTTTCATTAATATGGATGTCATTATAAGTTATAACTCATGAATCATTAATAACGATATTATAAACATATTTTTTTTTTCAATTTTTGAAAAAAAATTGTTAACAAATATAGAAATATTATGTTAAATAAACTTAAATTATACCTATATTACTTGTAAAAATATCTATAATGTGAAATGATCGTATAACCGTGGCCCTTGCCGATTGACTGTTGGCGGAGAATCAAAAATTTGGAAATTTAATTTTTTTTTAAACTAAAATTGTATACGACAGCGCCGTCTATCGATTAAATAACGACACATTCGGGAGGTTTTATCCGGAATGGACACAATGGCGGTGGTAGATGACGCTGCTGTTATCTTCAGAGTTTCAGACGGCATCAACAGGTTGAATACCACGATTTAAGATGGTACTATCTTAAATCGTGTTGAATACATAATAATTAGTTTCCCAATGCCATTCTTTTGTATTTTTGTAATATTATATTAACGCGCCCGGCGCCGGCTATTTTTTAAGGAGCAAATCATTGGGAACTTAATTCACAATGCCGACTTGCCATCATTTAAAGTCTTGGTGTTCGGTTGCTCTCGAAAGAGTAATCTTGTATTTTTAAAAATCAACATTATAATAATTTAAATATTTAACTATACCTAATGTCCTAATGACATATTGACATTCCTATTTCGGTTTTTCGGAAACATTATTGTCGGAGATTTGCCATCATTTTCGCGATCCACGTAACAGATTGGTATCGCGTAAACTACCTAACAAAAAAGTACGTAAAAACAGTTTATAAAAATGATTAAAGTAAATATTTATTTATGAAAACGTATGTTATAAATTATAGTTCAATGTTATAAGTACTTATAACTATAATATTATTAAAAACAAAACAAAAAAGGTGGGTAAGTGGATGTCGCTCTGCTGTACAGTAGGTTACAAGTGGGTCACTGTTTAATAGATAGTATTAAATTTGAATTCAATGATATAATATCACTGTATAAGAAAAACGATTCTGAGCGGAGACGGTTTGTCAGTCTAGGTATTAGACATACCTATTATAGGTATACTTATCTATAGTATTAAAAAAAAATTGACCTATAATAGGTATCAATAATAAATTCCAAATTAATCATATCACAATATCCATTAGGTAACGCGTTATACATCAACAACAAACCGTGGTACTATCATAGATATATAATAGTATACTTTAGAAGTTTCAAGTACCCACAAGTAATATTATACAATCACAACAAAATAACTAAAATAGTTATTCCAGGTTTTTTAATATGTAATTTCGTCCAAATTTGAACTTAAAATTACTATAAAAATAAACTGTGCTTATGTATTTCTTAGAATTTTTGGTAACAGAATTAAATATTTACGTGAAATCTTGTTTTAAATTTTCAATCCTTAGATATAAAAGTTGAACATTTTATAAATTTTTAACTACAAAATAATTATTCAATTTTAAATTTGATACATTTTGTTAAAATTTCAACTTCAAATGCTTATAAAACAAATGTGTGCCTATGTATTTTTAATATTTTACAATTGCTATTATAACAATATATCAGGAGCCTTGCATTAAATTTTCACGCATTTTTACCAAACAAATAAAATTTTATTGATATTTATAGAAAAAAAAATTGAAAAAATTGAAAAAATGACAATGTCCGTAAGCAGCTCAAAAAGAGTCAAGTTATTTTCAAATTTTTATCGTGTATAGAAAATTCTAATATAAACATTCAGTGAAATTTTCAAGTTTCTACAGTCGCTCGTTTTTTAATTAAAACAAAATAAGATAATCGTTACGTAAGAAATTGAGTGAATATCAAATGTTGTAAAAATATGAATTTC
>NC_042494.1:75694091-75696654 GCF_005508785.2 Acyrthosiphon pisum | reverse complement strand
CAGTGAAAATTCATGTATCTACTGTCATTCGTTTTAAGGTTACACCAAAAACCAAAATCAATGTTCTCGAAAACAGATTTTGCGTAAAAATTCCCGTTTTTCCTTAATTTTTCTTTTGTTTTTCACTGCACTTTTGAAAACTATTGGAAATACATAACACAAAAAAAAAAAAAAAAACACACATCATTGTAAAATCAATACATTCATCGTTCCACTCAGAATCTAAAATACGACCAAATAATTTATAAAATGCAGTATTTAAAAAAAAAAAGGTTGCTATGTAAAAATATCATCATTACTACCTATAATATAGGTCCTATATCAACATCCTACTAAGTACTAAGTACTAACAAAAGGTCATTTCGAAAAAATCACTTTTGATGGATAATTAGAATCATTTTTCTCACCTTCCAAATAGAACTCCATTGACATAAAACGTTTGTCAAGTTTCACTATTAAACATCAAGTTTGTGGGTCTATAAAATATAAATTTGGCCCCCTTATAGTTATTGGTTGGCACAAAGAATTTTTGTAGATCACTAAAATTATCGATTCCGACAACATTACCGACTAACTTACTTATTACTACTTCATGTAGATCGCTTACGACATCGTTACCAGGTTTCCACACCAGGGTCTCATACACGAGTACGACAACGTCACGGGCAGCCTCGTGATGAAGTGTTGTACGTTCGGTTGTCTATCTTAAACACCTTAATGGATATCACACCACTAAAAAAAACAACTTTGCTTGGATTTAAAGTATGTCATGGTCTAAAAAATATGGTGTTGGTTTCACACTCTCACACTTAAACACTAATTATTCAATGAGATACAGGCGTTTGAAAATATGCGTGTGACGTCATAGAACCGAAGTCTGAACGGCGGCGTATGTTTTACGTGCAAAAGTGTCTAAATTAACGCAACGATTTCAATCGTTAACTATAATATTTTTAAATTTTTTTATGTAACCTTAAGTGTTTTTTTTGTGTTTATGACACTGGTGTGATAATAATTTTGATATACTTTCTAGTTTTTTTATAGTAGATAAAACTATTATAGTGAATTTTGTAAAATTTGGTTTATATGGCAATAGAACTTGAGTCGCGAATTCAATATATTAATAAATTATAATTTATAAAATTTATGCAACAATAAAATATATTAAATTTTAAGTCACACCATCGTCTTAAGCACATAAATATATTTAGGATTATGAAAAAAAAATCTGAAATACTATTTTAAGTTATTAAAATCATTGTGTAAATCAAACTACTTTTACACGTAACATATATAGGCGGCTGCTCAGTTGTCGGCTCTATGACGTTACGCGGCTATTCATCAACTCTCATTATCTCGTTGAATAATCATTTTTTTAACTTCAGATTTTTACCAAAGCGTTTTTTATTATGTTGACTACAATAATACACAAATAAACTTAAAATTAAAAAAATATGCCTTACCACCGGTAGCGCTGTAGGTAAAAAGTCACCAGATCACGTGTGGGTATATTTAATCAAATATACTAGTATTTATAATCAATGATCATACTAATGATCACTTACTAGGCACATATTATTTACACGGCCCACATGCACACACATAGAAAATTGACTATATTGAACTCATTCAAATCGGTCGGTATCGAAATTAATATAGGTATACAATAAATTATTATTAGGTACATGATGACATCAAAGTGACTTGTTACTGATGTCTGATAGTTATAATAGTTACTTGCAAAGTAAACGCACATATGACATAAGTCGATCATTTGTTTATCGATCTCGATTTCTCCGTTGAATCGTATGTATAATAATAGGCAGTGGCGGCTATCCTTAAAAATATAGGTGTAGCGAAACATAAGAAGTAACCACCCACCCTCAACAATAATCATCCACATAACATCCCTTCTATTGAATAGTTTAATCAAAATGTGAAAAAAATAAAATTAGGATCCTCTCAATTTTACTAAATAAATGTTATAACATCATATTACCTCATGACTGTTTTCGCCATAAGAACCTTGGAATTTCAAATATTGTATACCTACATTAAATACCAAACATAGTTATATCTTGAACCAATACATAAAATTACATTCAACTAAACTTTAATATAATTATATATGTATTTTATGTATAAATATATATTTTACAATTACAAATATAACATTATAATATTATAACATAGATGAGCAAGTAGGTATCGCTCTGATGTACAGTAGGTTACTGGTGGGTCGCTGTAATGGATGGTGTTAAATTTGAATTCAATGATATAGTATCATTGTATAAGAAAAACAATTCTGAGCAAAGACGGTCAGTCAGCCTATGATATTAGTATATTACTAAGTATATTAATTGATGATATAATTGTGAATAAAGTAATTTATATTTAACCTATTTTCGTTGAACCTTTTTTTAAATTTTCAATTGGTAGCTATAAAAGTTGAACATTTTATAAATTTTAACTACAAAATAATTATTATTTTGTCAAAATTCGAACTTTAAATAATTATTCAAAAACATTGTGCCTATGTATTTTTAATTTTTTCCAACAGCAG
>NC_042494.1:75687447-75694041 GCF_005508785.2 Acyrthosiphon pisum | reverse complement strand
GATTGTTTTGACATACTTTGTCAACATTTATTTTATACGAATGCACTTTAAAACTATTAGTATATTAGTATAAAATATAAATATTAAACATTTGACAACAATTACACAAACACTGACGACTGAACAAATCTGAGCAAACTGATCACTGAACACAATAGTTGAATGGTATAAATTCCGACCGTAGTACAGATAGTACAGTACAATATTATCAGAGTATCACTATTATTAGCTATTGGTAATTAAATTATTCTATTAATACCGTCTTATTAAATTTTAAAATAAATCTAATACGGGATCTCCCGGATAGGCCGGATACGGGATAAAATTAATTCTTGGATCGAATAAATAATTTAATAATACTAAGTATTATTAAATAATTGGAAATTAATTATTTCGTTTAATGGAATACAATATATACCGTTTTTCGTTATGTTTTGTTTAATGATATATCATATATTTTGTTAAACGTTACGTTTTGTTTTGTGTTATTTTTTTATTTATGTTTATCGTTTTTCGTTATAATTACGTTTACAAATTTCAATCGTTTTTTATCAAATATAACGTTATAATCATAACGTTATTATAATGTTTGCAAGCCCTGGGATTAACTATTAATATGGAACAATTTAAAAATTGTTAAGTTTTCAATTTTCTCAAAAAATTCCAATATAGAAACCATATAAAATTTGATGTGGTATTTTTTGAATTTTAAATATTGTTATTACCTACTTTTACTATACAAAAACATAATATTAGTTTTCAACGAAAACAATATTATTTTTATTGTACATTTTTTGTGAAAAATAATAAATTTAAATTAATAAAACGGACTTTATAGTATTTTAATACAAGTATTTAAACTTTGTTAAAAATATTTTTAAAAAGTATTCAAAATATTTAAAAAATAAATTTAAATACTTCAAAAAGTGTTTAAATACTTGTATTCGAATACATTACAAGATTTTACTGTACAGATTTGTTTTTCTTCATTACAAGATTGTATGTGTTCTATAATGCAGTAATCTGCAGTAGCCACAAGCCAGACTATCTAGGTTTTTGAAACTGAATTCGTAATCGTCCTGCATATAAAATTGTATTTTATAGACTATATAGTATGTATTATTGTATATTATATTATAGGTATATCGTCTATGTTATGGTCTATGATGAATATATTAATATAATAATTCTGTTTGAACCGAATACAAAAGTATATAATAAATATTATAAAACAGCACAAAATATTACAATATTATCAACTATATAGCGAACCAACGACTTAAAAAATATGACTGAAGGTATTTAAATTGTGAACACGTGGCACAATGCCGTCAGATGCAACTCTCGAAAGATATAAATTTAGGCACGTGCGATTTTATGGTCGCATACGATTAACGGCGGCGCCGATACCATGTTGTTGTGCGCGATTACTGACTGTATTGGTTCGCGGTGGACACTCGGCGTCGCGAACGCGCGCCCGCGTGTTGCAGCTGCAATAATAATATTATAGTGTGCGTGTTGAACTCGAGGGTATTTCACAGTCGTTTTTTCAAATAATTATTATACGTAAAAATATTGCTTCAATCTATATACATAATATTATGCGTATCGCGTAGAATGAAATTTGAATAGTTTAGTGTATAATTTAATTTATTTACTTATATAATAATCGCACACTTGCACCTTCATTATACGGCAGTGGTTAAAGTGGGAAAAATGTCGAAGGAGGACTATAGATTATAGTCACCAACATTTTAGGAGCGTTCCCGAATTCTTACCAAAGTCTATATCTAACCAAACATTTTTAAGAAGCCCACGAGGTTTAAACCTCCATTAATTTTGTCTTTCATACATACCTGTTTGTCTATAAAAAATTTATATTAATATGTTATAAAAACAAATTTCCTCCTAAGAAAAATGATCTTACCAACACATATTAAGCTAATCTGCTCAGTAAAAATAAATTGCAATCTTTAACCCGAAATGTTAAACAAAAATGTATTTAAATGTTAAAGTTGTTTTAGTTTTATATATATTTCATTAAAAAGACAAATAAAAACTAATTTATATTGAATATCACGTTAGTAAATGTCTTGTTAAGTATCCTCCCTGACTTTCGAGACTTAAATTCAAGAGGATGCATAATCTTGCCTTTAATAATATGGGGGTTTCTACCCCCTTCATATCACCCCACTTTATAAACCACTGCCTTTATGTATTTTATCAACCTTTGCGGAATATCCGAAAACGGCCGATATATATTATGTTTTTATATAGGTATATTACTTTCTTTATTTTTTACAATAATTACCTACAACTTATAAGTGATCGAATATAAGGTTAGTATAGTATCATTATAGATCTGCGCCACAAATGCATTTTTCAGTATCTATAGTAAAGACGTATGTATAGATACGTAAGATCACGCGAAACCCGTAGACTGAACCGCGGTATGTCGGTATATCGTATAACAATGTGGTGGTGCTCATCTCTCAAAGTTGTTGTACATTTATAATATTTAATAGGTACCTACGCTTCATCCGAGCGATGATAGTAGTTAAGTACCTACCTATAATGTGTATTAAAATATTAATCAGTACCTATGTATATATAGGTACCGATTAATAGTATATAGTATATATATATATAATAGGTATATCAGTAAATCGTTGTAATGTTATAGGCACACGACGACGGGCCGTGATAGTCATATCGTGGAGATCAGTAAGGTATTCGTTTCTTCGTCGACCTTGGTCGTTACATACACGGGGGTTGCAGCTCATCGGTCCATTCAACATTAATTATTATTATCGTCATCGCCTCCATCGTGTAGTCGTTGTCGTCGTCGTCGGGAAGCCAGCTCCAAAAGACGTTCGCCCTAGGGTGACGCGCGGTGCATCCCCCTTTTCAGAGAGCACAACAGGTTTACAGGCAGCTCGATTAAATCCGAACGAAGGGACCGTAGCTGCCACCGCCGGTAGCCAGCGCGGTGAGCGACGATACACAACCTACACTATATTGGTGCGCTGGTACCCGCGGTCGCGTGACACGCCGAAATGGTTGTTTTGTCGCTTGCTTTTTTTTTTATTTCTCGCCATTCTATCTCCGGAAACAGCCGTAATAATAGCAGCAGTGTACACGTATTTCTTATGACGTATCCAGCGACTATGGTGGGGGGGGGGCTGCCCCTTACCTATACGTTTTTGCATTTAAGCCCATCCTGGTTAAAACCCAAATCCTTGCATAAAAAAACTTTCATGTTGACATGGTTCGATGTGTAAAATAATTAATAATTATAAATATGTATAAAATATATAATATCAATATTGTGGATGTACGAGTTTATGCGTATGAGAAGAATCAAAACATACGTCAGGTCGACTAAATGAGCTAAAACAGATTTAGTATGATCGGTGGCTATAATAAGTATGGTGTTAGAATTATCTAATAAGGGATTATCGATAAATTATATTTTATAAACATATTTGCGCATCTAAATAAATATAGGTTTATACAGTTATAAAATATATACCAATTTATTATAGGTACATATTTTATTGTTTAGATTTTATTTTTGAGATTCATTTTTAATGGCGTGGGGGTCCCTTTTAAGTATTTTACTCTGTTTTAACCTTTGCTTTTACAAGACTCCCAGCAGCAGTAACTACTTCTATAGTGACGCTCGTGATGTGTGGGGCTTATTTTGAACTTTGCAGGTTTTCTAGGACTTTATATAGCTATAGCTTCTGTCACTAGTTACATCCGCGCGCGCATATCTCGGGTGGTCGCTTCGTCCGACAAGTCGTATCCTAGTATGTACTTATACTTACCGACGAAGATCGATTTCTAAATATTTTATATTATATTCTTATATTTCATAAGAATATTATAATATAGCTACAATATAACATTATAAGGTCGTATGGGTGTAGGACGCGCGCGCGTTTCGTATTGACTCGCACGGGATCTGCACCTGGTTTTCTCGACACCGCCGTCCTGCCTCCTCGGCCTTCCGCCACACCAGCGGGTCCGCGTACGTGAGCAGAGGAGGCTGCGGGCCGCCCGAGACGCGTGTCTAGCGCGTGCGACCGACGCTGCTCCTGCAACCACCGCCGCCGCCTCTGGACCACTCTCGTCAGCCGCCGCACACACGACCGCCGTATTATGGTATAAACGAAACTATGCCACACACGTACGCGCATAATATATTATTATGGTATAGGTACACCTATATACGTATTATATCGCGGCAACGAGTTGTAAATATCTATATAAGTATATTATATATATGTGTATATTGTGTGCGCACGTGTCTGTATAAGTGCGCGTAATTATTAAACGTTATGCCGTAGTATGACGTATATTATTATTATGTGTGCATACGACTCGTGCGACGTCGAAGTGAAAACACGAGTATAATATTCCTGCACGACGAATGCAAGTGTTTGTGTGGGTGTACATCAACGTGCTACTGTTACTTTAATTACACGTTATAATATCTATTATTGATATTTATAATAATCATATTATTATTATTATGCTTGTATAGGAGGTATACCGGACAACTCAGTTATTATATACAAACGCCACGTTCGGCCACCGCCAACAATAATAGTGTTATTTTTTACGTGTAGGTTTACGAATATTATCATATTATGTACCTACCTACTTATATTTTTCATGCGATAATATTATTGTAATGAATTTGTCACTCTGACTGCTTGATGCGCTTGTACACGACGATTGAATAATCAACAATCACCACTATAAAATGTACATTGTAATAAATTATTAGACATTTTATTTTTTTATGGTAAGTGCCTCCACCCCAATATCCCATCAGCCAAAACAAAAATATTTGTTGCATGATTTTTTTTAATAATAATTAATTCCAACTACAGCATATTTTGTACATGACATGATTAAATGAAATATTATTCGTTTTTTATTATTCGCTCTACACTTTTTTAGAAATGCACACGGTATACATAATAATATATATAATATATCTGGAGTAGAATTTTTAGTTTCAACGTTTTATTGAACTCGGTCATAAATATTTATTAACTACTAAACAATTCTGAGGTTCTTATTTCTCGTGAATTAAATCTATCTATCGAGTATCTATTAAATACACAGAATTAATTGTAAAAAGCTAATTTTAAAAGAAAACTAAACGTTTTCAATACTGTTTTAGTCAATTCGCAATGTCAATGGTTTATCAATTAATTAATGATATTGCATGTTTTACAATTTGTTATTGATTTAACATTCCTGTAATATAATGTTTTGGATATGAAATATTATTATTTTAGAATTCATCCATTAATAATAATTAAATAAAGATTTGTATCAATTTACCTGAGAAAGGGATAACATCCATTAATGATTTAAGTTAAATCTGCTTGAAAGGGTTCTAAAAACATAACAATAATAATATATATGTATTATGTATAATAAATTGATATTAATCTAAAAATTATAATTAATTATTATAAGTTAATAACTATAATATTATGACAACTAATTAGGATCTTTTTAAGATAATATCTAAAAAAATGTTTTTATTAGATTTTTGAAATTCTTATTTTAAAACTAATTGACCTTCCTATGAAAATCAATTTTAAATAAATTACCGAAATTAAACACAATTTTTTTTTTTTTATTTTAGGATTTTATTTATTATTTGTGCAGTACATATTATAATATATTATAACAGTTTAGATTTATATTTAAATACATTTTTCTATCAAAATGTTCCGTAAAAAATCGTTCTAATATCAAAAAAAACTGCATGTAAAGAATTACAAACGATTTTGTGAGACATTTAATTATTCATTAATTATTAGTAGATATTTTCGATGCATTCATTATTATAGTTCCTATAACAACATTTATTTAAATGCTTAAATTAAAATTTTTAAAACTTAAGAATTTATAAATTAATTATAATGTTGTGTTTTGATGAGTTTATATAATTAAGTTATTAGCATTTATATTTATGTAACATAGTTGAATACACATATAATAAACAGCAAATAAATCTAGTCAATCTGATGTTTATGGGAGGAGATTATGTACTACATTATTAAAAAATGATATGTAATTAAAAAAACTTAGACAAAATCTAAATATTTTATAAGAATTTTTCGAATTCAGTTAAAATTATTACTATTATTATTAACAATATTAACAGAGCTCCGATTACAATATATTATTCTATCAATTGATTTATATTTATATAAATACCAAATATATAAATGTATAATAATTTTGACTACACTAATATCTGTAGGTGCATTGTGAATTGTGACACTTGTATATTATTTTTGTACGATTCGAAAAACATTAATTTCATTTAGTGTCTGGAATTTAGTTTGACGTTAGTAAATTTATGTTTATTACATTTTAAATAGCTCTAAGCAATATAAAGAAATGATTGCTAGAACTAATGGAAACGGTTGTTGAATAACTATAACTATTTACAAGTAATTTAGCAAACGATTTAGACACTAAATCATTTTTAGTTTTTTTTTTTTTGCTACTGTAGGTTGATGAAAAAGTTTTTTATAAAATAAATAGTCTTGCGGTTTA
>NC_042494.1:75682935-75687201 GCF_005508785.2 Acyrthosiphon pisum | reverse complement strand
TATCAGTCAAATATACCTACTTATGTCTTTTAAATAGACGCGTGTTTAAAGTATAAATGTCGTCCTGATAGTAATCCTATTGCATTTGATTTGTATTAATAAAATAATTTATTGATAATAATAAAGTATATATTTTGTATTTATTTATACAAACAATTTCAAGTCGATTTTATAATATAAAAAATATAATATCATAAATAATCCTATGTCTTAACAAGTAAATATAGTAATAATTATTTTATGTAAATAATATTCTCGTAAATTAATAATGGAATACTTTTGACTGCTTATTATTTTTTGAAGTTAACCCGAGATTACATGATGGATTAGTTTCGTTTCAAAGTAAGTAAACAAATAAATTATTATCATATTGTTATATGCCTTAAGGAAATAGAGAATACGGCGCTACGCTGTGACTGTGCATTATTGGAACAATCGAAAAGATGCTTGGAACTAAACGGTTTTTACAAAAAATAATTAAAGGACTAAAAATTGACGGGATAACGAGATCCTGCTACGGTTAAAAAAATATGAACGGGACGTGATGATTTATGAAATAAATACCCTTGTTAGATTTTTTAATTAAAAAAGGTGCAAAAATCGAAGAGTCATCTAATCATTGCTATTATTTACCACCCTTTAAATCAGCGCCTGTTGAACGCATATTAGTAAAGGCGTATGGAGGGTAGTAAAAACTAAAAGAACACCTAGCCTATAATAAAAAATAGCCGAAGGATAAATAATTTTCCCATTTTCGTAGGATTATCTATTTTTTTCAAGTCTGTAAATATACATTGTACCTACTATACGAGACTTACTGCACAATAGGTTTTGAATACCATACACGGACACACGGTACCCATTATATCCAACGGTTTTCTTTACAAATCATTAAAATATTTCTATTATACACTTATACGATATATAAATAATAATACCTGCTACGAAAAGCATTCCAAATTGTAGTTATACACTTGAACAACATAATAATACTGAAGACGTGTATTCACTTGTACATGCAGTATATTATACTTTTGTAATAATTACGTAACGGCTTAAAATTAGTATACTAAAATACATGACGTACACAATATACTCATGGCGTCATGGAGAATAATGTTCAATATATGTTTAATCAATTCGATAAAGATTAATAAATTCTGTTTAGATTTTTTCATCGTCTGACGCAGTATTTGATCATAATATCTTTCACGAGGCATATATAAGAATTATTTCCAATTTATATATTTTATCTCTATTATATATATAGTATTATATTATACACGCTAATCTTGTATTAGCATTTTCGTCCAACAGAGGGAATTTGGTGTACGTACGTACGTATATATATGATCCTGTCAAACTGGCTACTATATATAAATACACCAGAACCAGTCGACAGTAGCGCGTTCCCTCTTGTTTCTTTGTGACAATGTCCGATACAAATCAAAAACGTCACAGGATAAACTGTTGGGTACAATCGAAATTGACAATCGGGGGATTTATCTCGTCCCCGAAGGACAGTCGCACAATTTTTCATAACGTGCACGATCAATTGCCTACCAAGTGCATTGTATGAAAGAAACTGCGTAAAAATGATGACCACGTCATACGTCGTTTTTAGTTTAAAAAAAAAAAAAATTATAAGTTTGATGGAATATAACGTACATTACATTTGTGTTATGTTCATTATACATCATATTATAAAAAAGGTAAAATAAACAAAAACTACAAATCCATACCCGCATAGATGCGGCTACAAGCTGATACAAGTATTTTTATAAATGAATTAAAAAAAATGTTATGTGAGTTACCTACAGCTTAAAAGTTATTAGTTATGTAGGTATAGTTTTTTTTTTTTATTGATCTTTAAATTTACACAATTAAATTTCCACTTCGACTACAGGGGCCATTAGCGTTACATATTTTTGACAGACAGACAAAAAAAAATAGTTTGTATATAAATCAGTAATGAGTAAAATATACAATTTTAGATTTTACAAAATGTTGGTTATAATTTACAGTAGGTTTAATATTTTTATGTATAGTTTATCAAAATCGCATGGGTATATATATTATATGCTTATATATTACATATATTTCAGGGAACTTGAATCGAAAAACTGAGAGATCCGTCTAAATCAATATCGAAAATATATTCATGATAGTTTATTGTCGAGTCATTAGTACCTATCCATATAATATCGCATTCTTAAAGTAGAATAATTTTTTTCGATAATTTAAAAAAAAATAATAAATATATAACTCTGCTGGAAACGGTATCCTGAAACGATCCCGTTGCACGCCTTTTCGGCCTCAAACTCACAAAACAGCGACAGCTGCAGCTGTACATTTTAATTCTGTCAAATTATCGCAATCCGTTACAGCGTTTATTTACCGGATAAACATAATCAGTGGCGTTGAAACTCAATGGATTCCGTCCGCGCCGCGGAGTATGCCGCGGATTTACATTCGGTACCTATTTTTCTTCTTCTTCTCATCATTATTATTATATATATTTTATATTATTGATTTCAACCAAGTTCACGGCGTTCGAGAAGAGACGGCCGATCGAGAATTCTGGTGCACGCCAACCGTTCAGCCGCGACGAACAAAAAAAAAATATACATATAAAAACCGATCGGTGACCTAACCCGATCACGGTATATTAACGCGTCGAACACGGCGATTATACAGTATATAGTTTTCGGGCTCGCGTCAAGTACACTATATATAGTTATATATAAATATATATATATTTTACACGACGCACACCTGTCTGGCACGGCAGCCAATTGAGGAGCGCATAGATAATATATTTACTGCCATCACTTTAATATACCGCACGTCCTCGCGGTGATCGCGATGATGATATTCACGCCGTCTAAATTTGTGACTCTGGAAATCTTCACGGTCGGTTCCGATAACCGTATAGTAGGTAGTCTATCAGACGGGAACCGTGGTTAACGTTTCATATATATCGGAGTACCTACACTTTGTTGCGTACACGCCCCTTCGTAATATATCTAATAACGTACATCGATAAATAAAATATAAGAAATATAGGTATATACCTATTATATATACATCATGCTCTATACTGCTCTATGACTATACATCATATTATACGATACACGCGCGGGGGAAGAGACGGTGAGATTTATGGATATTATTATTATTATTATATTTTATTATATTATATTGAATGTGATATTATGTCCACATACTACGAACAATGTGGCTATATATACGGAATAAAACGAATTTCTAAAATCGAAAAAATACTTCGCTATACCTATATATAAGTACACTAAAATATATTTTGCGTTATAAACCAGTTCGCAAATATCGTTTTTACCGAAATTCCCGGGGTGGCTGAATATATAAATCATTTTTTCCATACGACCGTCGTCGAGAATGCAGGTGGGCGAGATCCGTGACATTGACAATGGGGGACTGTCATTTTGAAAAAAAATACGACCGAAATCGTATGAATTCAAAATATTATAATGTTGCCAGTTTGGGTCTCATCGATTTAAGCGCGTCGGAGGATTTTGAAAGGATTTTCACGGGACGTTATTTCGAGTTCCCACACTGCAAACCCTTTCCTCTTTAATCGGGCTGATAAATATCTCAATTTGAGCGAAAAGTCGAACAAACATCGGGATCTTTTGAAAACGGGACACATTCGTTCTACTTAAGTCCTATAATGCATTGTCATTTTGCCAATATACCTAAGTTTTTCAATTATTATCAAACGTTTGTGTATAGGTATAATATATTAAATTATAAAAACCACAGATATATCATATAAATATATAATATTAAATATTATGTAAATACTATGTATAATATAATATATTATATATGATCGACACGACAACATACATATATATGAATATATGATATAGGTACATCATTATACACGTGGGAATGTATATAGATATAGAATAATAGGTATGTATAAACGTACACAAAATGTCATAATCAGGGCTCGTTACTTCATGCACTAAAAATTGTCAAAATATGCATTAAAATATGCACTAAAAAGTTCAAAAATATGCATTTATATACTCTAACATTTTTAAATTATGCACTCAAAATATGCATTATGTAAAAAAATCATGAAAAAGTTTTAAAATAATAAGAATTAATCCATAAATTTAAAAAAATTCAAATTCCTCCACAAAATTTTGCAAACGGCCTGCAACTGTTTGTTTTTCTTTCGGCATTGTTAAAATAAAATATGAATAATGTGTACAGTAG